>NC_057741.1:11362519-11392226 GCF_004010195.1 Chiloscyllium plagiosum
CTGTTCCCTGGATGCTGCCTGACCTGCTGCGCTTTTCCAGCAACACATTTTCAGCTCTGATCTCCAGCATCTGCAGATCTCACTTTCTCCTACCTTTTATCTTAGCCTGCTGGGCACACTTTCCTCATTCCTGAAGAAGGGCTAATGCCTGAAACGTCGATTCTCCTGTTCTTTGGATGCTGCCTGACCTGCTGCACTTTTCCAGCAACACATTTTCAGCTGGACAAAACCCATGCAGATTCAGGGAGAACATGCAAACTCCACACCGACAGTCAACCAAGGATGGAATCGAACCTGAGTCTCTTGAGCTCTGAGGCAACAATGCTAACCACTGAGCCACCATGATGCCCATTCTAGCTGGTAGTCAGTACACAGCCAGTATTACTTTGATCAAACATGGCTCAATCACAATTCTACATTTTCAGAGACACTGATTTTGACTTCACAGCCACAGTAATTGTTGATGAAAAATGACCTGATTAAGGAAAGCTTGCATTGAAACCACTGTTAGCGATTCCTGCCAAGAGAGAGAAAATACTCAACGTTCTCTGTGCAGCCACCCAGCACAGTTTCTGATGAAACTCATTGGCACAAAGCAAACATTCTTGAGTAGCAGGGCATCTCTTGGATTGGCACTTGGCATCTTCTGAGAGGGAGATGAGTAATCTTGCTTCCTGAGCAACTAACCCAAACCACATAGAATAACCAACTTCCAAAGACAGCTTACTCAAAGCTGTGCATTGCTTTATAAACATTAACAATTATTTCTTCATTGTCGTGTTGAGTATTCTCTTTTTAATAATTACGTTTGCAGCTGATATTGAAAAGGCCTCATAAACTCAAAGCACAGAATGAGAAAATACAACAGCACACACATAACCATTGATATCTTTCTTTGACGATTTTATTATTTTGAATATTATTGCACTACAGGTAGGCAGTTAAAATATTGCGTGGGAACTAGAATAATTCAGATATTCATTAAAAGTAGTGCAGCAGTTTTCCAAACCAACAGCTTGTTCTGTTTAATTAGCTTCACCTACTCTAATTTACATTCTTTTACTCCACCTCATGTTTTATTTTCCTCTTTCCCTTTTTGTCTCCGTTATGTTGGAATGTAATTAGCTTGTCAGTTTTTTTCATGTACTATGCCTTGGCTCATGTAGTATTTACTGTTACATTGGAAACATTCAAGCATAATTTTAGATCAAAAAACAACTCCCATTAGGGAGATGATAATCTATCGAGTCTATTTTTTGCAGTTTAAGATAAAGTAATGATGTATTATCATCAGTTAAATAATGTGATTAATTAAACAGAATATTTGTTTAATTAAAGGCTCAAAATTGAAGAGAAAATGCAATAAATCACTCAAAATAAATTAGTTTATTTATTTCAGAACCAATTTATGAAATAATTACTGAATAAACTTATCACACCTTGTCATGATATATACTTTTGTATTAGATGGCTCAGTATTCAAATGTTATGGTTTTAGTTTCTTACAATTATTATTCATAAAGTGATTCTCTGTGTACCAGCAGTTCATAGGCTTGTATTCCTATCTATGCCAATGCCTTTCTGTTCAGTCTGCAGATAGATAGTATTTTAAGAGGAAAATAAAATACTTTGTGACATTCTAGCAAACGTCACGCTAATTCATTCCCAGCTTTTAAGTCTCAGAGTCTACATTGATGGCCCACACAGATTATTAGCTGTGTACTAGATGGCTCATTATGGAAGTAGGCGCATTGTAGTGAAAGTTATGCTTGAATGTTTCCAATGTAACAATAAATACTACATGAACCAATGTGTAGTATATGAAGTTGCCTCTTGACAAGAGAAGTACAGAGTAATGAAATTAATATTTCAGGTTGATTATCAATCTGAAACATTGTGTAGAACGCTCCCCCGTCCACAGAACAGTGGGGGCAAGTGATGTTGGGTAATTTACAGTCATGTCGTCAAGAAAACAAGGTCTGGTTTTGCATCAAAGATTTGAATGGCAAGCTAAGAATCTCACTTGAGAGTGGGGAAAGGTTCATTTGCATACATTAACATCACATTTACATGCATTAACATCCTAATATTACTTACTCTTACCTCATTTCTATAAGTAGCTATCCTCTCATGCAGCAGGATACCAATGATTCCCAACATGGATATTAGAGTGGATACCAGGCAGCTCCATCTTGCTGCTTTCTCCTCCAGATCTCCATCTTGGGCAGAAGTATCAACACTTTAGAGCATACTTCATGGGCAGTGACTCCCTGCAACCCCTGTCCATGGAGCTTGGCGCTGGATAAAAATCAAACCCATCACATTATCATGTCAAATCTCTGACTCAGGATATAATTCAGCAGCTTCAGTGCTGCACTTTGGAGTGTACAGACAGCTTTCATTGTCACTTTGCTGGAATGCTGCTTTGCACAGAGTTAGAAGTGCTGTCCACTCTCTGTTCCCTTCCATCCTCAACCAAATAGCAAATGTGCAATGGAAATGAAACCGACTGACTCACCTAGAGTGGCAGAGTATGTGGTTTCTCTTGTCTGAGGACCTGGGCTCTGCTTTTGACTGATGTGAAAACCTTCAAGGGGGCAATTGCATTATCAAAGTAATTTCACAGTGAGGGTTAAGGTTATCGTAATCATATGGAAGTAGTGTAATGCGGCTATGGGGCTGCTGTCTTATGCAAGAAAGGCAACTAGTGATGTGTCACCAACCCTAGGTGAGGGATCAATTTAGAAAAGTGGTACCTTCACGGTCACCTCAACAAAGGTGAGAATTGAACCTATGCTGTTGGCATCATTTGGTATCACAAACCAACCATCCAGCCAGTTTGTTGTAGGTAAAATAATACAACATTATGAATTTAGAAGTGCATCAGAAGCCATTTATTAAAACAAAAGCTTTTGGGAAACAGAGCAGAGCTTCATTCAGGCTCTCGGTAAAATGTCTCCCCGATTACAAATCAGCTAGGTTTGCTCATTTTCCTGTTGTTGCCTTTGCATAGCAGCTGCTTCCTGCCTGCAGTTAGTTTTGCTACAGTTTTCGCTCCTTGCTATAGTTCTTGTTCCTTGTCACATACGCACAGTTACAGAGAAAAAACACAGAATGTTTGATGGTCACAAGCCAAGTAATGCTGTCAGCAAACAAGTTAGGCCAAGTAACCCAGCATACACTTGTAACATTATCATTGTTCCCATAATACCTGACTTCAAACTGAACTAATTGACCCCATAATCATAGCCCACCTGCACATGAAAGGCAACTGTTGATTACAAGTCATGGCCTCATGTAACCTTGACCATGTCATTGGTCATTAGAAATTGATCATAGTCACCTCTGTGAAGCAGAATTAATCACAGGCGATCTTAAAAGTGTCATCTGTGAGCTACAATTCACAAAGTTCATCCAAGGTCTCACAGGCTGCTCAAGGATATGGAGCTGAGTTCCTTTCACCTTTACTTTAAGTACTTGTGAATATGCTCCTATATGCAATAATAACAATCTTGGGTGATGTAGGAGGGACAAGGTTATACTATTACATTAAAATCTCCTTCTGTGTTTGTGGCTTGTATTATATACATAGGAATAAGATCTATTGTGGCAAAGTCCCCTTTCAGGCCTTCCAATGCTTTCTTTGTCAGAGTCTTTTCACATCCCCATGCATCAAGGACTAAGCTAAACTGTCATTGTTGTGTGATGCAAATGCTCACTATTCACTTTACAAAGGACCTGTTCTGTTTCTGAAAGTCCCCATACAGATTCATTGGAACTATGAACCATGGATCCAGCCATAGCATATGTTACTTCTCTTGAACTATCTTCAATGTCTTGGTTTGATAGATTCTGCTGGATGTGCAAATAAAGAAGTAGTTACTATGTGGTCCACAGACATAAGTGTCCTTTCCGGGCATAACAAATAAAAGAGTCAAAAATAAATGTGGCTAGCACATTTATTTGGAATCTACTCTAATAATGTGGAGATCTCCTGTTGTATTTGTAGCATCACAAGTTGAGATTGCTATTTCATTCCAAAACATGGTGTGGTTTCCATCTGATGACCACCAGTCTCACCAGGTTTAGATGGTTTAGGTAGTTTGCTGTTACCAATCCTCCTTTCTGTCATATTTTCTAATCAACTTGGTCAAAGATGTTATTGTACACCTCTGGGATTGGGATTTAAACTCAGGCCTCCTGCTTCAGGGATACAGTCACTACCACTGCACCACAAAAGCCTCAGTTCCTTCTTTCCTTTGAACTTTCTCTGTGGTCTATCTAAACAGTATAAACAGACACTGATGAGTCTTAACATAAGAAGTATTTGTCTTAGTTAACTAGGTAGCTTATTGTATTTCGCTATTGTGGCAATAAGTACACTTTCTATTAACTTTTTGTTTACAAGCTGAACAAAGAGACCTTGGAGTGCAGGTTCATAGCTCCTTGAAAGTAGAGTCGCAGGTAGATAGGATAGTGAAGAAGGCATTTGGTTTGCTTTCTTTTATTGGTCAGAGTATTGAGTACAGGAGTTGGGAGGTCATATTGCAGCTGTACAGGACATTGGGTATATGAATAGGAAGGGTTTGGAAGGATATGGGCCGGGTGCTGGCAGGTGGGACTGGATTGTGTTGCGATATCTGGTCGGCATGGATGGGTTGGACCGAAGGGTCTGGTTCCATGTTGTACATCTCTATGACTCTATGACTCTCAGAACAGAACTAAAGTATTTCTGCCCAAAGACAGTGGGACCTCAGACAGGATGGTGCTTAATAGAGGAACATCAATTCTTTCTGAACTTTTACCCTTGACAACCCTTGGTAATCTGTTCGTTCTCTTGAATTTTCCATTTGAATCATTGAATCAACAGTGTATCTGCATTTGCTGTTGGACAGTTGTACACAAATGACCATTGTTTCTGAATCTTTTCCCTCCAGTTTCTTGAAGCTGGTAAACTGCGATGGACTTCCATTCCATTTGTAATGAGAGCCTTCTAGTATCAAGTCCAAATAGTGACTGCTCATATGTAAGCCCGGATAAGGTCCTAATAATCTCCAGCAGGAGATATGTATCACTTTGGGGGAGAGGCTTGTGGGAGTATATTTAATGTTAACTGCACTTTGGAATCTCTACTTACATTTTGTGGAAACAAGAATTTGGATCAAGGGACAGCAATTCCAAAAGGGCACGTTTTCACAGTTTAAGATCCAACAGGCCCTTGCAATTCTGTAGTAACTGGTACGATAAGTGAGACAGAGGTTTACGTCTGCACAAGTGTATGTGGGTCCAACCTTTAATGTCTGGGCAAGTGGCCTAGTTTCCTGAAGAAGTAAACCTACCTTTTTTCTCAAGGGATGATAGGCCTCACAGGTGGGGTTGGGGGTAGAGGACTTGATATTCTTGGATTGCTCCATGAGAAGCTGGGTGTCAGGGTCTCCAGAGCTACGGGCAGGAGGGCACTGAGAGGACAACCAAACTAATGATTACCCTTTGCAAGACAAGATAAGTTCATATTGACTCTGCAAACTCTGAGCTGAAAATGTGTTGCTGGAAAAGCGCAGCAGGTCAGGCAGCATCCAAGGAACAGGAGAATCGACGTTTCGGGCATAAGCCTTTCTTCAGGAAACGTCGATTCTCCTGTTCCTTGGATGCTGCCTGACCTGCTGCGCTTTTCCAGCAACACATTTTCAGCTCTGATCTCCAGCATCTGCAGACCTCACTTTCTCCTCTGCAGACTCTGAAAAGACCAACATTTTTGGGCCTGATTCTGTTTGGGATAAAGACTTGCGTTGTGTAGAAAGATGGGAGAAACTTGAATTGTTCTCCAGAGAGCAGCAAAGATTTAGAGTATGTTTAATGGATGTGTTGGAAATCGTGAGGGACATTTGATCCAGTTGAAAGAGACAAACTGCCTCCACTTTTCAATACCTAAGAACCAATATTTGGGATAATTGGCAGTGAGGGTCTAAAATTTGAATTTAGGCAACAAAATATGTAGATTTTTATTATAACAAAATGGTTTCTCGATTTAAAAGAATACTATAAAATGGCCTGTGAACCTTATTGTTAATTTGCAGAATGAAGTTGCAGTTCAAAGATAAGAGGACAATAGAGTTTTCAAAAGCTGAATACTGACACACTAATTGACCATTTGAATGAACCTTGAACCAGTACATGGCATGACAATTTACGTAAATAAGACATCTTTTAGCATAGAACACCATTGGATTAGCCTGTCTTCAATCATGTCACCTTATTACAGTTGATTGGACCTTTCTTGTAATTAAGAACCCTTTCCCAGGAAATATCATTGGAATAACTTGCTGTAAATCATGGCACCTTATTATGTGATTGGTCTTTCTTGTAATTAAGGCTGTACTATTTCTTAAAAAACATATAAATAAGGTGTAATTTTCAAATGTAATTGCGCAACTTCACCCCGGAACATGGAAGCTTCAATCTCTGTGTGCTGGATAGAATTGCGTCAAGGTACCTTAATTCAATAAACTAATGAACCTTGCTTTTTGAACAGACCGCATTTGTTGATTCCTTTAACTGATCTCGAACCAAGTCGCCCCTCTTAAGGTGACGCAGATCTTTAGCAGGGGGGAGTCGAGGGAAACATTTTGCACCATTAGTTTGTGATCTGGAATGTTCTGCTTAGAATAATGATGGAACCAGCTTTCATACATTAACAAGTGAATTAGAGATATGAAAAATAATTTTAGAAAGTGCATGTCTCTTGAAAAAAAAAGGGAAAAGTGTGGGAGTAATAGCATATCTCTTTAAAAGAATTGGCAACGTACAATAAACTGCATTGCTTCCTTCTTAGCTACAAGACTCCATTCCAAAGATTTTTCAGGTGAAACACATGTTCTATTTTTGTCTATAATCAAAATGTTTCTATGCATCAGGTTTTTGTATTGTCTTCCCCTCCAAGGGGATTGACCCATTTTAAATGTTTCCAGCAGCAAGTTTTGTACATTTTAAAATAAAGGTGATGATTTGTTCTCACACACTTGCCTCAGTGAATTCAAAAATAACATCTCACACAGATAAAGAGAAAATCTATGCTGAAATAACTCCACAGAGCCCAGTGTTTGATCACCAAGTCTTCCTTACACTCGGAGAGCCCTTGACTCTGATCCAGCTTCCTCAGAGTGAACAGAGCCTCTGACATCCCTGTTTATATCTGTCAGCCGAGACTCCCTGATTGGACCAGAGTAACAGCTTCAATCAGAGAACTCAGATTCCTTGAGGTCCACTGGCTGTCTTCATTACAATCTCTACACATACAAGTACATATGGAATTATACCAATTTATTTTGTAAAGATCTCTAGTTTCTTCGATGAATCGATTCCTTGGCTGGAGTAGAGATCATATAGAACTAGAGAGTTCTCAGGAATCCGAGGTTTCATGTAACTGAATTGACAGGAGGCAAGCACTCAAGTGTACTTAAAATTGCAATATGTTGGGGGAGTGCCCTTCTCCCACTTTCAAGGACAGCTGTTGTTTCCTTGGTTACATAAAAGTTGCCTTGCAGCTGGTTCAGTAGTCTTTCAGATAGCTTTTATCTTTAGTCCAGGATATCGACTGCTATTATTTTTAACAATAGGTAGCAATCATAACTGCCTTACCGCTGTGACATGTCAGAAGTGCAAAATCCTTTTTCAAATTATGTGGTATGTTAGACCAGCACGCAACCTGTATTGTGGGTTTTGTGGGTTGTGAGAGTGTGATCCTTGTATTTGGGATGTGGAGCCACCATAACACAATTCAAGATCAGTGAGATAGGCAAAAGTGAGGACTGCAGTTGCTGGAAACCAGAGTCCAGATTAGAGTGATGTTGGAAAAGTACAGCAGGTCAGGCAGCATCCGAGGAACAAGAAAATTGACATTTTGGTCAAAGGCTCTTCACCATGGAGGGCTTTTGCCAGAAACATTATTTTTCTTGATCCTCGGATGCTGCCTGACTTGCTGTGCTTTTCCAGCACCACTCAAATCAAGAACAGTGAGATGCCTATTCATTTCCTGTTAAGTTTTAATGCCTGTTTGTTCCATGTTCAAACAGGATGCTGAGTCAGCGGGTATGTGATATTCTTATTGAACCCTGGAGGCTTCTCAAGTGTTGCAGAAGTTTTGACTCAACCACTTTTTCAGGTGGTTAATTCCCGACTCCCACCACATTCTGGATGAGAACATTTCATCTTAACTTCCTTTTTATAAATTGAATTTTTACCTTATATATATCCCTCTGCTACTGGAGATACTATAGGGAACTGGTTTAAAAAATCAGGGTCACCTGTTTAAACAGAGAGTAGGCAACCTGTTTCCTCTGAAGATTATGAGTCTTTGGAACCTGCAATGGTACTGGAAGCAGAATTCTTAAAATAATTTTAAGGTCATGGTAAATGGATTTGAGGTAACCATAAGGTTGAAAGTTTCTGGGGGATATGCAGCAATGTGAATTTGACATTACAATTCGATCAGCCACAAATGTATTAAATTACTGAGCAGACTCAATGGGCTGATTGGTCCCTGATTCTCATGTTCATATAATACAGATTTAAGCTAATTCCCAAAAGTCTTGTGGAAAATAAAGACAGTTTTTTTTGTATTTCCAGATGAATTGTGATGTTCTGGAGTGCACTGCCAGAAGGAACAGTGGAAGCAGATTCAATGAGTATTTCCAAAATCAAATTGAATAGCCACTTGAGAACAAGAACTGTGCAGCATGATGGGAATGGAACAATGTGCCTCTTTGGTTAACTCTTCTTAAGTGCTGGCACAAGCCCAATGGACCGAATGGCTTCCGTCTGTGGTGTTCCTTCTTGCCAGTGAAATAAAACTCTTTTCTCTTAATAATCTTGCACAAGTGGGAAAAGTGTTCTCGATAGATTAACTAACTGATAGCTTTTGGTGTTTTCTTGATTACTGTCAAAGGATATGGGGTTGAACATATATTTGGCAGATGTTAGAATATTTTGTTGAGGTTGAGGAAAAGGAGGATATGGTATAGGATTAACAAATGTATGACAGCTCTCTTGTCTACGCTCTGTTCATTCTTGGCTCTAAACAATCCGTTATGTTACTGCAACTGAAATTTTTATTGCCTCACAGCACCAGAGACCCGGGTTCAATACCTGCCTCAGGCAACTGCCTGTGTGGAGTTTGCACATTCTCCCCGTATCTACATGGGTTTCCTTCGGGTGCTCCGGTTTCCTCCTACAGTCCAAAGATGTGCAGGTTAGGTGAATTGGCCATGCTAAATTACCCATAGTGTTAGGTGAAGGGGTAAATGTAGGGGAATGGGGTTGGGTGGATTGCTCTTCGGAGGGTCGGTGTGGACTTGTTGGGCCGAAGGGCCTGTTTCCACACTGTAAGTAATCTAATTTAATCAGACAATTTATCAACTGATATCAATTTCCCCACAATTGATTTATTTAGTGGGTGGCACATTTCAATTATCTAGTCATCCATTGGACTGTAGGAAAGGATTACCAAAGCAAATATTTAATTTTATACTGTGTCAGACCATTTGAGTTGAAACAAAATGAAGGGGCGGGTGTGGTTGGAAGGGACAAAGTTTAGCCAGCGCTCAGCTACCAATTCTAGTTTTGCTTTAAACTATGCAGCAATTTGGCTTTGCATAAAATAAATGTGTTGAGTTTTTATTGGCAATGTTGGTATTATTTGGTAATATTTCCCTCTATCATTTTCCACTGAACTTTCACCGCAGGTACACAATGGATACAGTTGATAGTTACGTTCATTAAAATAAAATCAATAGGTTTGTTTTGAATGAATTCTAACAGGCTGTGGACATGAAGACTTGTGTAACATTGTTCTAGTCTTGAACTGTTCTTGGGAAAGGGAGTTAGCAAAGAAAACACATTAGGATATACACAACTGGAGATGTTGGTTATGAGCTCTTTGAGCATGCTCAACATCAGGTTCAATGTACTGATTCCATTTATTTAATTATCCATTCAAAGTTTTGTAGTATCATGCCAGCTTGTGAGGTATAACCTGAAATCATACAAAAGACTGTCATGTATCTCAGATATAATTCCATTAAATATGATATAATAAGCCTGTTTATTAAGATTGAGCCCTACTTCTGCTTCAGACTTTGCATGAGCTTCCATCCCAACTTGGTATCAGTAGCTTAGATTAATACCAATAACTAAGATTGGCGGATGTGAGTCCACCTAAGAAGTGAATCAACCTAAGATGGTTCTGGTGGACATGACCACAACATGCAGCATGCTGGTATGCTGTACAGATTTATTCACATTTGCATATACAATATGGACCCCAGAGACCTGTCAAACCACCATCGATTGCATGTTCCAAAATGTGTAGGTAAATGAACGCGCATCTCACCTCTTAATTCAAAGGTTCGACTGGAACCCACGCGATTGAAAAGTAGGTCAAGATTTACAACTCTGTAAAACTTATTATTCTTAACTGTTTATTGTACCAACAGTAGCTTGCAAACATTAGTAAATTGCTCCCTTCAGTTTTAATCAATACTTGCCAACACTGTTCTCTTCTGAACAGCACTTGGCCTGTTGATCACTGAGAAGTATGTTGCCATAAGTGTGTTTGATCAATCCTGCCCACAGTTAACTTTGCAAGTCTACCCCAAACACCCATGTATAATACTTCAAAGATCACATGCATGACAATGATTGCTGCAGACCCTTTCTCCCTTTGATCATACCTTCTTACATTTTGCAACAATCTCTCATCCTGATAAATGTAAAGATGTTTTGATGGGGAAGGTTCTGTTTTATCAGCATCATTAGTTTGGAGAATGAGTTTTGTTTGAATGAAATACTTATTTACTATTTCCAAGAAATCTGAACACCACCCAAATAGTGGTTTCACAGCTCATTAGTTTACAAGTATTATTTACAATTCTATAGCAGTTCATAGACCTAGGTACTGATCAAAGATCATTAACCTGAAACAATAATCCTCTTCCTTTTCTCCGATGTTGCCTGACCCAATGTGATTTTTTTTGTGCCAGTTAAATCAATACAGATCATGGGTCTGACTTTTCTTTTTCTATGACGGTGACGCTCTCAATAGTGGCAAAAATGCCATTGAAATCCCAAATCCTAAATCCTACCCCAAACCTGACATTTCTCCTTTGTGTTGGCAGGTTTGGGTACAGGTCATGGTTCACACATGTACAGCTAACAGATACAACTGATTATTTTGTCTCCACTCAAATCAGATTTTGGAATGTCTGGCGTCTGAAATCTGGAGTGATAGATTAGACCACAAAATAGCAGGTCTCTTATTGCATTTGCTTTCGATGACCATAGAGTCATACAGCATGGAAACAGAGCCAGGGTAGCATTTCTGAAGAGATCAGAGATCATTTCATAGGGGCAGTCTTGTACATCTTGGGATTGCTAAGTGTGGAGAAGTTTAGATGTGAAAAGTGCATATACCCCTTGGAATTGTCCAACTTGTGAAGAGGTGGCAATGCCTGTTGAAGAGTCAAGCACTTAATGGTAAGGTCCTAGGGAGTGTTGCTGAACAAAGAGACCTTGGAGTGCAGGTTCATAGTGCCTTGAAAGTGGAGTTGCAGATAGATAGGATAGTGAAGAAGGCGTTTGGTATGCTTTCCTTTATTGGTCAGAGTATTGAGTACAGGAGTTGGGAGGTCATGTTGCAGCTGTACCGGACAATAGTTAGGCCACTGTTGGAATATTGCATGCAATTCTGGTCTCCTTCCTATCGGAAAGATGTTGTGAAACTTGAAAGGGTTCAGAAAAGATTTACAAGGATGTTGCCAGGATTGGAGGATTTGAGATATAGGGAGAGGCTGAACAGGCTGGTGCTGTTTTCCAGAGGATGTGGTGGAGGCTGGTACAATTGCAACATTTAAGAGGCATTTGGATGGGTATATGAATAGGAAGGGTTTGGAGGGATACGGGCCGGGTGCTGGCAGGTGGGACTAGATTGGGTTGGGATAACTGGTCGGCATGGACGGGTTGGATCGAAGGGTCTGTTTCCATGGTGTACATCTCTATGACTCTATGACTAAGAGATGTTGCCATGTCAAAACATCTTAAATTTGTCAAAAAGTACAAACTTGTCATGATGTGTCAAAAACCGTCAAAAGCTATCACGATCTATCGAGCTTCCAAGAAGAGTCCAGAACATTGAAGAATTGTCAAAGCAACTCAAGAACCCTTAATATGTGTTTTTTTAAATGAATGAGAGAAATTTCCAAATGGAATGTCGTCTGTAATATAGAAGTTGAAGTAAAATAATGTTATTCTGTCTCCTGTGTGTTTGGGTATTATGGAAAGTAGGATGGCATAGTAGGTGAATGCAAAGGGTGCTGGAGTAAATTGGCACTGGATTGCCATAGAGCCTATGCACAGCCATGTGGAATGGGTAAGTGGGTGCAGGAGGGCATAGGTCCATGGGTGATAGGTAAAATGTGGTGACATGGGTTGGCGTGAATGGAGCATGGGTATGCGTGGGGATGAGGGATGAGAGAAGGAGAATATTTAATGTTTTATTATTCTATTTTATACATACACATATATATGCATGTGCACATAACAATGGGATGTGTGGTTCACCTTAGTTTTAAAGGTTGAATTTGCAAAGCTGGGATTTCTATACACATGTGCACTGACATTGAACCTCAGGCCTTCAGGTCATATTGACAGAGTTGCATCTTTTGCTTGTAAGCAGAGATATTAAGGGGTGTTCATTGTCTCTGTCATAACCAAAACTAAAATGGGTACTCATAAAGTTGTGATTGGGATTCATCACAAAGACAAAATCAATTTTAGTTCTCCAAGGAAAAAAAGAGCTCCAATCCTATGATTGTGCATTTTAATTGTCTTTTGCACACATTTTCAGGTGAAGAATGTTCAGTCCACTGTAACTAGTGTATACCGTGAAAATACTACATCTTTTCAGTGCTCTTTATGTGATGTCTATTACCTATTAGGTGAAATTACTGTAGCTGTTGGGCCTACAAGTAGGCTTAATGGAAGATTTTTTTCTGCAGTAATGGTAGCATTAAATCATAGTGAGGAATATAAGATGTGGATTTTCATTAAATAATCCCTTTGACAGAATATTAATGGCTACCACTATCCTAACATTCACATGCTTAGAATACTGAGGCTAGATTTTTACACCGAACTCTTAAGTTGTTGTTTCACAATGACTTATAACCCATGTATGTGGAACGTAATTATATTAATAACCACATACCACTTAACTGTGCCTGTCCTCCCAGAAGGAAAGCATTTTATTTTCCTCTCCACTTGCTCCCAGTTCTGCCTCCAACTGCATGGTAGCATTAAAACTGCAGTGCCTAGCACCTGTTGCAGCAATCGGTACTTAGATAGCTACTGATCCACGTTTATTTCAACCAAATGGAACTTTTACAGCACTGCAGCGAGAGATAGCAATTTGCCACCTGAATGATCTAACAGTGCAAACCTAACTCACTGGATGGGAGTTCCATGGGATCAGATACAAAGGCCAGTGTTGGTCCCTGTTGACCCTAGTGCACAGTTGGACAGCTTAAAAAAAGCTTTGCATTCAATCCTGTCTGTGAGCTAACGAGCAGTTTAGGTTGAGGACATGCTATGGTCAGGGGCATTGGGGCTGAGCAAACTCTCAGATTACCAATGTCATATGTGTGGAGCTCCACTCACGCCAACCTATGTCACCAACTTTTACCTATCACCATCGACCATGCCCTCCTGCACCCAATTATCCATTCCACATGGCTGTGCATAAGCTCTATGGCAACATAGTGCCGATTTACTCCAGCATCTGCACTTCACTATGGGTGAGGGCTGCTGCCTTCATCCTCTTTTTCTTTATAGGAAGCTGCGTGACTTGCTTGGCCTGGTGTGGTACAGGAAAACTATGTTCTGGTCAAGCTAGAAGAGAATCTTGTATTGAAGGAATAGTTTATTGTATGTCAGAAACTAGTTACGGGTTACCTTGCTATGATTGACATTGTTAGAGTCTGAAGAGGATCTGGATCTAAGGTTTTATTCCTCCAAGATCCTTAGCTGTTCCACTGCAAGTCCATAAAACATTATCATTGTAGGATACTTACAGCACTCCCTGATATGAAAAAGCCTATACCTGTCTACAAGTTCTGCAGTCCAGAGCTATAAACTGAAACTTTTGTGCCTATAATAAAGTTACCTCTTCAAAAAGGTCAACAGCAAGCTTATGGAAGTTTTTGACCTGAAATGTCAACTCCCCCTGCTCCTCTGATGCTGCCTGACCTGCTGTGCTTTTTCCTAGCTCCAGTCTTTATCCACTCTGACTCTCCAGCATCTGCAGTTCTCATTGTCTCCTGAGTAGCAGGCAATTCAAGTTTATAAACTTGTCGATGATTTTGAACTCCTTACGTTTTTTCTCAGCGGCTGCCCTGATTACTTACGAATCTTCCTTCTTCAATAAACACACAACATAAAACAGTACAGCACAGGAACAGGTCCCTTGATCCATCATGTCACAATGTCATTCTAAGCTAACCTGCACATGGCCTGTATCCCTCTATTACCTGAGAGAAAGTGAGGACTGCAGATGCTGGAGATCAGAGTCGAAAAGGGTGATGCCTGAAAAGCACAGCAGATCAGACAGCAGGAGAGTCGATGTTGCGGGCATAAATTCTTCATCAGGAATGCTGTGCTTTTCCAGTGCCACACTTTTCATCCCTCTATTCTCTGCCTGTTCATGTGTCAGTCTAGATGCCTCTTAAATATTGCTATTGTATCTGTTTCTACCACCTCCCTTGGCAGCCTGTTCCAGACACCAACCATCCTCGTTATAAAAAAAGGCAAATTCAAAGCACTTGTAATCTGGCTACCTTGTGGAAATACTTCTATTGAACTCCATCTCTAAACAAGTCACTCAGCCACTTGATAGTAGAGCATTGTTTGTAGGCAGATCTGAGTGACGAAACATGCAACGCTGTTGTTAAGGAAAAATAGCTCAGGAACTAGATTTTCACTGGCTGCTGAAAGCACAGAAAAGGACAGAAAAATAAATTAGTGAAGGATATCGCAGAAAATGCCACCGATGTATGCATTAAAAAACACAAAATGATTTTTGGGATTAAAAATCACACAACACCAGGTTATAGTCCAACAGGTTTAATTGGAAGCACACTAGCTTTCGGAGCGCTGCTCCTTCATCAGGTGGTAGTGGCTACTATCACCTGATGAAGGAGCGACGCTCTGAAAGCTAGTGTGCTTCCAATTAAACCTGTTGGACTATAACCTGGTGTTGTGTGATTTTTAACTTTATACACCCCAGTCCAACATTGGCATCTCCAAATCATGATTTTTGGGGTGGCATGGTGGCTCAATGGTTCGCACTGCTGCCACACAGCACCAGGTTTGATCCCAACCTCGGGTGACTGTCTGTGTGGAGTTTGCACGTGGAGTCTGTGTGGGTGTTCTCCCACAGTTCCAAGATGTGCAGGTCAGGTGAATTGGCCATGCTAAATTGCCCGTAGTGTTAGGTGCATTAGTCAGAGAGAAATGGATCTGGGTGAGTTGATCTTTGGAGGGTCAGTGTGGACTGGTTGAGCCGAAGGGCCTGTTTCCATACTGTAGGGAATCGGATCTAATCATCTCTTGTTATCCTGTATATTTCAATGTCTGCATATTTAAAGTAACTTATATTTGAAAAGTGAACTTATGATTGCCATCTTTACAATGTCCTTAACATGTGTAGAGAATTGACTCATAAGAGGAAAGGTGACTGTAGGCAGGTGAACATATTGATGTGCTGGGAAATGTAATAAAATGAGAATGGATATGATCATAAAATGGTGTGTACATATGATTTGAATATAGGAGTTAGGATGTCATGCTGATGTTGTACAGGGCATTGGTGAGGACTCTTCTGGAGTTCTGTGTGCAGTTCTAGTTGCCCTGTTATAGGAAGGATATTATTAAGCTGGAGAGCCTTCAGAAAAGATTTACTAAGATGTTGCTAGGAATGGAGGATTTAAACATAAAAATAGACTTGAAAGGCTGTGATTTTTTTACTGGACTGGAGCAGGGTGAGGTATGACGTTACTGAAGTTTATAAAATCATGAGGAGTATAGATAAGGTGAATGACAAGGGTCTTTTCTGTAGGGTGGAGGAGTTCAAAATGAGGGGAAATATTTTTAATGTGAGAGGAGAAAGATTTAAAAAGGACATGAGGGGCATTGTATTTTACACAGAGTGGTTCGTGTGTGGAATGAACTACCAGAGAAAGTGATGAATGCAGGTGCAGTTACAAAGTTTAAAAGACATTTGGAAAAGTACATGAATAGGAAAGGTTTGAAGGAATATGGACCAAGAGCAGGCAGGTGGGACTAGTTTAATTTGGGAACTTGGACTGGTTGGACCGAAGGGTCTGTTTCCGTGCTGTCTGACTCTTTGTAACAATGACACATGTAAGATTGTTAGAAAAGGATGGAGCAGTCTGTAGTAGTTAAAGAGTAGTTTTTTTTTCCTTTATTGTTTCTTGGAAACTTGGCTTCGCTCGATGGGCTAGCATTTGTTGCCCATCAGTGCTTGCCCTTGAGAAGCTGATGGTAAGCTGCTTTGAAGTCTGTTTTGTGTATGTAGACACACAATGCTGTTAGGTAAGACATTCCAGAATTTTGACCCATAGCTACTGATGAAATGGTGATACATTTCCACGTCTGATGGTGCTTGACTTGGAGGAGAACTTACAGGTGGTGGTGCTTTCATGTTTTTGGTGCTTTTATCCTTCTAGATGAAAGTGATCATGGGTCAGGAACATGTGGCCTAAGGAGCCTAAGCGAATTTTTGCAGCGCATCTTATAGATAGTAGACACTACTCCCACTAAGTATTGATAGTGGAGGGAATGAATGTTGATGTGCTGGCAAATTGGGTTGTTTTGTACTGGATAGTGCCATGATGTTTAGGTCTTGTTGGAGTTGCTCTCATCCAAGCAACTGGGGAGTATTCCACTATACTCCTGATTTGTGCATTGTAGATAGATGGCAGACTGGCTATGGGGAGTCAGGAGATGGGATACTCTCTGAAGAGTTATTCCTATCCCTTGACCTTGTAGCTACCCTATTGATATAGTCAGTCCAGTTAAGTTTCTAGCCAATGGTAATCTGTAGCATGTAGATAGTGGGGAATTCAGCAATGATCTTGCCATTGAATACCAAGGGTCAATAATTTGTTTGTTTCTTGTTGGAGATGATCAATGCCTGCAATTATGTGGTGGGACCATCACGTGTCACTTATCATCCAAACCTAGATATTGTCAAGGTTTTTCTGCATTTGGACATAAACTGTTTTGGTATCTGAGTAGTTATGAATGGTGCTGAACATTGTGTAACCATCAGTGAGCATCCTCACTTCTGACGATATGATGGAAGCAAGTTCATGATGTAGCAATATTATTTACAGTGATGTGAATCAAAGAGTTGCAGAAATTTAACAGAATCAGATAGCAGTCATTCAGAGGTAAGGCGAAAGCCATTACAGGCATTTTCTTTGATGTGCAGAAAAGAGCCCAAGTCACAAAAACTTTGGCAACGCAAACCAAAAAAATGACATAGCTGGGAAATTATGATATTGAACTGGGGTGTTTGCAATGAGCAGGGCAAGCATTGAGCTAGAAAAGCAGGGCACTGGGAAAACTGAGTTAGCAGAAGCGAAGAGCTGAGCAGGGTGGGGGGACTCTGCATTGGGAAGGGACACTAGCTAGTTTGGTGACACTGACAGAGAAGGGGACTGAGCTGGGAAGGGGCACAGAAATCTACAGTCAACATGAAGTGACAACTCCATAATTTGTTATGATGCAACAACAAAGGATTAACTTCACAGTCAGCAGTTTTAAAAGTCCAAGTTGAGCTACCACATGAAATTGGCATGGACCATTATCACTAATAACCCAGGCGACAAACTGGACACAAAAATGCTGAAATTGGTAATCAAAAGCTTGGTTCATTCAAAGCACTCAGAAATACAAATTTTGTATAGATTAGCACTGTTCCTTTCTTCAGATGTTCAATATGAGGCTTTGTTCTCATAATATTTTTGCATAAAATGTTATCAGCGTTCTGGTTCTCATTTGTGGTTCAGATCCTTAACAATGTACCTGAAAGAATAATTAAACACTGGCATTCCAGAACTGACAAACTCATTTTTTGATGTTACCTCAAAGTGTCAATGGATTACTGCCTTCCCTTCTACAGGAAACTATCCATCACTAATTTATCATCTTGTGCTGATATTTGGCATGTAGTGCATTTCTGTAGCTTTATTTTCTCTTCGTTCTTCATTTTTTTCCATAGATGATTGTTGCCAATTTTGTAATCCTTTAGTCATAAATATTGTAACTGGTAAGTTGACATGTTTATTGCCTGCAATAATGTAAGACAAATGGGCTGACTCATTCTTTTTCAAGTAAGTCATTTGTAGTGTTATGTTATGACAATCTGCAGAAAGCATTCCAATTTCCAAATGCCTGTGTAATCTCTTCTTCAATAATAAACAGATACTAAATTAAAACAATGTTGGATGTTACAATGCAGTTAGCTTTTTTGAAAAGCAATGGAAAATATTAATTATATTTGTTTATGCTATTGCAAACCCATCGATGCATAAATGTACCTATTTGGTGTGCATTCTTTGAATATGAACATCACTGGTAAGGTCAGTTTTCGTTAACTATTCCTAACTGCCTTCAACCTGAGAGTTAAAAAATCACGCAACACCAGGTTATAGTCCAACAGGTTTAATTGGAAGCACACTAGCTTTCGGAGCGCCACGCAAGTGGTTGCCTCACAACCTGAGAGGCTTCCTAGGCTATTACAGAAGGCAATTAAGAGTGAGTCAATTTGCTGTGTTTCTGGAGTCACTAGTAGGCCAGACCAGGTCAAGTTGATGGATTTCACTTCTTTAAAGAATATTAATGATCTCAATGGGTCTTTATAATGGTTGAGGATAGCTTAATTGACACTATTAGTAGGACTAACTAGTTGAAAAATAAATCCCGTTTTATTGATTGAATTCAACTCCCTTCGGCTGTCACAGTGGGAATCAAAACTTCCCAGATCATGAGCCTGGCTTTCCAGTCCAATGATATTACCACTGCACTACCATTTCTCTTATCTGAATTCATTAACATACCATGAAAGATCACAGGGAAGATTTTTTTTTTCTCTACATCCCTGAATTTAAAATAACAGGGTTTAAAAATCAGACATCTTTGAAGGTGCAATGACACTCGATTTTGAGGTTTTGTGCCTTGCTGTCCTACGTACATGTGAAATTTATCAATCTTAAAATAAGGTTGGACCAAAATTCAGGAGCCCCTGGAAGTCATTTTAAATACGCCATCCACGAGTAAATTTGGGGCCTCTCCTCTCATCAAAATTGGGATTGGCAAGTCTGGAGCTTTGGCTCTGGTGACAGCCATCAGCCCATGCCAACTGTGTTTTTTTTTTCAAGTTACTTTCCTTTTGGAGCAAATGATACTTCACATCTTTGAATAAATCCAATATAGGTTTTAATATCAATTGCAGCAGTCACAGTGAAATCTCAAAGTTGCGACAGACAATTCAGCCTTTGCAATCATACCCAAATTTCTCCTGCCCCCCGCCCCAAATCTCACCTCATTCTTACATTGGAGCTGCTGCCAGGAAGAAATGCATACGCTGCTTGTGGTGGCATTGACAGGTCATGTGCAGCAGTGAAGCATGATCTCCAATAGATTTCTACCCCAGGTAAATGATTTAAACCAATTGACTGAAATAATTAAATGGTCGTAATACTGTTCCAGCAAGACATCGGTAGAAGGGATGTTGTACAAGTAAGATGTACCTCTACTTAATATTGCATTGTTGTAATTGTCTGTCACAACTTTGAGATTTCACTGTGACTGCTGCAATTGATGCTAAAACCTATATTGGATTTATTCAAAGATGTGAAGTATCATTTTTATTGTATTTTTCTACATTATCTATACTTGATATCCTTGAACATTAAAATTGTGTTTTCAAAGCAAGCTCTTTACATTATTTGGATATTTCAGGCTGGCATAGAGTTTTAAGCATCAAAGGAATCAACAGTAATGGGTAAAGCTGAAAATGTGTTGCTGGAAAAGCGCAGCAGGTCAGGCAGCATCCAGGGAACAGGAGAATCGACGTTTCGGGCATAAGCCCTTCTTCAGTAATGGGTAAAGGACAGGAAAGTAGAGTTGAAGGTTATCAGATTAGTTATGATCTCATTTAATGGCAGAGTAAACTTGATTGGCTGAATGGCCTGTTTTTGCTCCTACTTATTGAATATTTAAAACTGGGTTTAGGACAGAAATCTACATTCTCGCTGATGGGCAGAAAATTGTTACCATTAGGTCATGTAGCAAATAAAACTATTGCATTGGGTGCAGCTTAATGCTAAGGTTTATTCCAAATGAGGTTATTGTCATAAATAAGATACGTGATTTGGCTCACATATAAACTCCACAAATCTCTGCATACTGTACAATTTAATACCTGTTTATCATAGTTTTGCATTTTTTAAAAATTCAGCAGTCTCACGTGTTATCAAATACTTGCACCATTCATGAACTCATCAGCATGAAATCAAAACCTTCTTTAATTCTTCAAAACCATTTAACTTTAATTGCATTGTTATTCAGATCTGATTTTCTATTTTGGTACTTGAAAGGAAATAGATTTTTTTTCAAATTGATGGATTAGTTTGGTGACTGTTAAATTTAAAGGGGTACGTTCATTCATGTGAGAAAGTGGATGTTGAAGAAAAACTGATTTTAATGCAGTGGTTGAGTCAATGACCAATCCTCATTTGAAAATAACTGAAGCTTCCTTGAAAAGGTAAAGTCAGCACCCTGGGCTCAAGAATGGAGGATTTACAATGATGGCTGCTGTGTTTAGTTTAACTTGCATTTAAATATATTATTACCATATGACTTTGGATTTTGACCATTTTGTTCTCTTTATAAGAAAACAAATGAAAGGTAACAAAGGGAAAGAAAATACTGGACCATTATTTTCGCATGCTGTTTGATGTTGATAAGAAACAAGAAAACTGCAGACATTGGAATCCAAAGCCGACAAGTAGGAGGCTGGAAGAGCACAGCAAGTCAGGCAGCATTGGACCCCACCACTCAGAAAATCTTCCCCTCACAACCCCTCTCTACCTTCCACAAGGACCATTCATTTGCCACTTCTTGTTTCGCGCCAAGTTCTTCTCCAAACCCATCATCCCACACCATCTCCTGCAACCATAAAAGCATGCTGACACACCACCCCTCTCATCTCCATCCAGGGCCCCAAACATTCCATCCAGGTGAGACAGAGGTTCTCCTCCAACCTAGTTATCTGTATCAGGTGCTCCCGATGTGGCCTTCCTTACATCGGCAAGACCAAATGTAAACTTAGGGAATGTTTCACCGAGCACCTCAGCCAGGCCCACAGGAGTCAGCCTGATCTCCTGGTCACCGCCCATTTCAATTTCCTTTCTGACTCCCTCTCTGACATGTCCATCCTCAATCTCCTCCATTGCCACAAATTGGAAGAATAACATGTCATCTTCCATCTGGGCAGCCTACAACCTGGAGGACTCAACATTGGGTTTTCAGATTTCAAATAACCTTCCCACCCATCCACCAACTCCCTTTCCAGCCCCACCTCCTTCCTTCCATTCCACTTACTGACCCTTCCTTCCAGTTACCAACTGGGTTCATTCCTCCCATTGACCAACCAGATCACAACCACCACTTATGTCCCCCTATCACTATGTCACCAATCTGACCCTTTCTCCACACAAAACCCTCACCCCCTCTCTTTATCTGCACCTCTCCCTATCCCCACCTCCATTCCTGAAGAAGGGCTGTACCCAAAATGTCGACTTCTCTACCTACTGATGCTGCTTTGCTTGCTGTGTTCTTCCAGTCTCCTGCTTGTCTACTTTGATGTTGATTGTCAGCAGGTTGTTTCTTGACTGTGGTATCACAGTCAATCACGTTCTTTATTTCAATTTCTCAAACATGAGTTCCAGGCCTGCGTCGCTGGAGAGCAAAGGGAAGTGGACATTCTGTCTGTGTTTTTCATGTATATATATATAGGTGCCCCATCTGAGAGGCATTCTGACCAACCGTAAAAAACATAGTGTAAATGTTTTCATCAGATTGCATTGTAGACTGTGACTGAAAGCAGATTTCGAGCAGTCAAATGTTCACAATTCGAGTTTAGGAGTAGATTTGGTCAGTGAAGGACACTTGAATCTTTGGCTGTTGTAACTCTTAGATTATTGAGACAAGAAGGAATAGGAATCATTCTGCAGGAGTAAAAGCTTAGTCGCAGACACTGATTCAGGGAAGATGTGATTGAAAGATGAGAGAGACAGCAACAGTAAATGCAATAGTATTCTTCATGGTTGACATTGAACAACAGTCTGTTTCAATTGCAATGGCTCTCCAGACTCCATACAGAAAATCACACCAAAAGACATTGCAAAGAATACTATTAAAGATCAGATAACATCTCGTATCCACATATATCATGTCCATCAGACTGGAACACCAGATTATCAGAGAAGACCGTTAGAGAGCTGTGATCTTCCAATGAAATCGGATAAAATAATGTTTTCAGAAAGCAATTAAAGTGACAAATAGAATGTTGACCTTTTATCTACTGGGGGCTGGTTGACAAAGAGGATGATATCCTGCTCCAATTGTATGAAGTATGGGTCAGAGCTAATCCGAAGTATTGTGCAAAATTTTGGGCATCATGCCACAGCTTTGTAGGGTCTGCAGCACATAATCACCAGAAAACTCCTGAAGGAATTACATTAAGAGGCCAGATGTGTAGTCTGAGAGCATGGATGGAGGAGTGTATCTGATTGAGTTGTTTAGAAATACAGTAGAATCAGTTTTGAGGGAGCATGCTAGTAAAATTTAGCAGTAATATTAGTGAAGCACTAAAGGTAGTGGAGATCAAGGCTAAAAAAACTGGGTAAGATCTAATTGCAAGTGTGGGATCCATGATGTATGAACATCACATGCTCATTTGAACTGGTGCAACAGGTTGATTGAATTCTGATTTTGTAAAATGTATGTGATGTATGTGTGTATAACCACATATGCAAGGCAAACCAACTGCAACCAATCCTCAACCAGGCCTATACTCTGTTACTACAGGAGATATTTGCACTTATACTAACACTAATAAAATACATTGGTTTGTCAAAAAAAAAAGCAAAGTTGATAAAAATATATGCATGATTAAAAGATAGATCATGATTTGAAAAGCGTTTTTTCCATTTGCTATGCAACTTCTGTCTGCTTAAGCTACTGAGGCTGACACAATTTGAATGTTATTCCATAATAATTGGTGCTGGGGCCACTACTGTTCAGCATTTACAAAAAATGTTTTGGATTCTGGAATCAGAAGAAGGATTTTGAAAATAGTGGACAATACAGCATGAGGAAAATGATTAATATTGAAGAAAACTGTTACAAAATAAAAGGAGACATTATTAAACTTGCACAATGGACTGTTAGTCAGTAAGTGAATTTGAATACACACAAATGTGAATGTTTAGAAGGAATAATAAATCCAAATGCTCCTTAGAAATAAGAATCTAAGCAATGACATGCATAGCTTTAGATACAGAATCACTAGACATAATGAATGATACAGGGTAATAAAGCCATAAAAAGAAATAGCCAAGAGCCTGGGGTTTATTACGAGTGAGATAGAACTCAGGAAAAGAAAAGTTACGTTAAACTTGCAAGAACATGACTAGACTACCCAGACAGCAATTTGCACAGTCCTCATTCTATACCATTCAAGACAATTTCAAAGCACTGGAGAAGTTATTGAAGGATTTATAAGCATGATACCAGAACTGGGAGGCCACAAATATAAATACGGTGCACAAATACACTTGTCAGAACAGAATAGACAATGTACTGATTGAGCAGATTGAAAGGGCGAGTGGAGTTGAGAGGTACAGATGTGAAGCATAAATACTTGTATGGACCAATTAGGTATGACTTGCTTTTGTTTTGTAATTTTTATGTCTATCAATGTATATAGTTTCTAAGATGATAAATAGTAATGGTAAATTGACCTTCTAGCCTTGGTTGCAACAGAAATCTGATTGTTGCTGAGCATTGCAAAGAGAGTAATAACAAAGCATTCAATATGCCCATGTGTTATCCATAAATATTATCAGAACAAATTGTTTTTAAACTGTGAACTGTGATCGTTGCTGTGGAATTTTACTCTGTTGGTTTATGAGTTAAACTTCAACACGAACAGAGGGCACAGAGTGTTACAGTAATTTTATAAAAAGACGCTTAAAGTTTGGATGAGAAAAGATATTTAGTGAATCAATTTATGTAAGTATGTACATTGGCATTATGCAAATCCTTAAAAAAAAGAGGCAATTTCATTTTGTTGGTGGTTGAGTGAGTTATAAGGTGGGTCATTTGTTTTTCCCTCTGCTACAAAATCTCTGCAAGTCAGATGTTGAGTTGCATTGTGTGGCAGAAACTCCAAGTCACAAACTCTTAAAAGGATGATTGTGATTTGCAAATGGCAGTGGAAAATATGTACCTTTTTTTAAAACAACTGTTAAACAATGATTTTCAATTCATTGATTTCAACAAGTCACACATTCGAGGAGAGATACAAGGACCTAAGATAAAATTACCTCCTTAGATTCTGGAATGCCAAGGGGAGGGCAACTTTTTGTCCTGTTTGAGAGTGACTCTGAATTGCTGTTAGGTTGTTGTGGTGTTTCCTTTGACATAAATGGGTATTAAGTATGAGGCTATTCATTCTGTTAGGAGAAACAGAAATGCAGAGTATTTCTTAGATGATGAGGTCAGAAAGCGTAGATGTACAAAGTACCTAGGTCTCCTTGTCAACAAGTCACTAAAGGCTAATATGTAGGCGCAGCAAGTTATTCAGAAGGCTAATGGAAAGTGAACTTACATTGCAAAAGAATTTGAGGACCGGAGCAGTGAAGTACAAGAGGATCACTAGACCCCTCCTGGAGCACAGTATGCACTTTTGGTCTCTATATCTCAGGAAAGATATTATTGTCATCAAAAGAGTGCATGGAAGGTTCTCTGGATAAATTCCTGGGATGGCAAGATTGTCTTATGAAGAAAGATGAGGCAGACTAGGCCAGGTTTCTCTTTAGTTTCGAAGAATGGGAAATGATCTCATTGAAACCTACAAAACAATCAAAGGGATAGACAAGATAGATATGATTAAGATGTCTCAAACCTGAGGGGCAAGTTTAAAAATAAAGGATGCCATTTAGGTCCGAGATGAAAAAAAATATTATTTTGCTCAGCATTATAAACTTTTGGAATTCTCTACTCTTGAGGGCTTCAGAGGCTCAGTCTTTTAGAGTAAAGATTGATAGATTTCTAATTACCAGTGGGATGTAGAGTTATGGAGATGCAGTGGTTAAAATGCGTTGAAGTGTTTGATTAACCACAATGACATGTAACAGCAAGGTCTGCTCAATAGGCTGAATGACCTCCTCTTGTTCTTGTATTCCTCTATTTAGTATAATTGTAAATAAACTTTCTTCTTGTATAAAACTCAATGTCAGCTTAGGTTTGGTGCTTCAATGGGCAGTATAGATAAGCATTGTGGTCAACGGATTCTGTGCCAATGACGTGAAAAGATAAATGAGAATAAAAGTAAACAAACAGGGTTTGGAATCCTTTGGTTTTTGCCTTAGCTGGTATTCATCACTGAAAGATAGTCTTACCAGAAAATTGGCTGTCTTTCATTAGAGAGAGATGACTTGTGGTGGTTTAATCTGAGGGCTATCACACCTCAGGCGAGAAGGAGAATCCCTAAAAGTAACCTCAGCCAGTTCAGGAATTGAACCCACACTGTTGGTGTCACTCTGCATTGCAAACCAACTGTCCAGCCAACTGAGCTAGAGCTTAAAAATGTATTGCTGGAGAAGCGCAGCAGGTCAGGCAGCATCAAAGGAACAGGAGAATCGACGTTTCGGGCATAAGCCCTTCTTCAGCATTCCTGAAGAAGGGCTTATGTCCGAAACGTTGATTCTCCTGTTCCTTTGATGCTGCCTGACCTGCTGCGCTTTTCCAGCAACACATTTTTAAGCTCTGATCTCCAGCATCTGCAGTCCTCACTTTCTCCTAGCCAACTGAGCTAACCAACCAAAAATAAATACTGCATGAAATATGGGAACACAAATGGCAAATATTCCTTATGATAAAGAAGAATATGAATAAATAGCTCAGAGGTTCACTCATATCCTTTCAGCTCTAGATCTAGATTCAATTAGTCAAAGTACCTCGGGTAACGAATTCTTCTTTCTGCAGGCTAAAAGTTTACACAGTCCCTGTCTAAGTGAATGAAATGGCTAATAATTAAACGCACATTAGCAATATCCTGAAAACAACAATTCGGGTGACAACTGTGGGAAATGGAAATAAAAATCATATTGGTATTAGTTAAGACTGAAGTATGTTTTTGTGGACAGAGTACAGGAGGCTTAACTGCATTTCTTGTTTTGACCTGGAGTGCAGTTTCCTGAAACTAAGACAAAAATTGAATAGAAGAATAAGGTTTTGCAGGTGGAGTTGGAGGTTTGTGTATGATGGCAGGGTCATGAGGGAGATGCAGCGTTAAGATGGTACCTGTGAAAGAAAATCATCAAACTTGCATCTCATTTTACTGTTTTCCAGCACAAGCATAACAGGTCCAACATCTTCTTTCTGCATGGGAGTTTAGTTTGAATGGCTATCAGTGCATATTCTGTATAAACAAGGAAAGCTTAACAGGATAATTATTAAGCTACAGTTTTATTTATAAGAACCAAACATATTTATAGCTTTTGAGATTGTTGTACATCATTCATTTCAGAAGAACACATTGGCACTGTAAAATGGCTATAATGGAAACAAAGATATTATGACTGTCATGTGGCAGGAGTATAAGGTAAATTAACTCAAAGAAGAGAGCAGTTGTGAGAGAGGTTCAAGTACACAATATGACAACATAGATTTGGGGAGATGAATATGGAAATCTTTTGCGGTTGAAATTAAGTTATAGAAACCTGAGAAGGATAAGAGCCAGTATAATTCTTCAGACTTAGCCTGGTCAAAAGATATTTGATTAAAACTGGGAGAAAGAGAGTGAGTGAAAGAGCAGCAGTGAATGAACAGTTTCCTGCATGGATAACATTGAATAAAAGCCTGAGTCAGTTTGAGCAACTGCACGAACTCTTTCTAATAAATCCCACACCTGCAGTATGTCCGTCCATGAGTATGTTCTAACTGGTATTGTCCTCTTTTTTGAATTCGATGCAATTGGCTCCATCACCTACCACTAGCATTAACTCATTGCAAACAATTCCTGAAGGGAAAGGACAACTCAAAACTAGAATAGATTTCTGTAGAAGAGCTGATAGCTTTTTGTATTGATGCTATTACAGTACAGCTGAGTGAGAGTAGATATTATTTGCATGCCTCATGGATTACTTCAATCAGTGGACTGCTGTGGCTCTGGAGCAGAATTGAGAGCTCTTTCATATTTTGGCACAGACTTGCCCAGAGCAGTGAAGCTGACTTGCTGTGCTGAATTATTGTATTACCTCAGTTTACCTGCCAGTGATGTGAAAGGGAAAATCTTGGTCATACTACGTGGAGTTGTACTGTCCCGAATTAGGATACCATTCCGTTATTCGAGTGATTGTGAATCACAGTGGATAAAACAAATTGAACAGTATTTTCACATTCCTGGGTTTCTACTGCTTTTGAATTTTACCTGATAATACAAATGTACACCATTGTGACTGGATTTTCCTCCAGTTAGTGAGGTAGGGGGTGGGACAGAATTCCCACCTGCTGCATTTTGATCACATTGTGACCTCAGCCAGTTTTCCTGCAGCAGGTAATTGGCTATGTCCCCACCACAAAGGTACAGAGCAATGCAGAGGAAACACTTGGGAGCAAGGATGGAGAAACTGACTGCTTAAAGAGGGTTGAAGTGAAAAGTGTGAGCCTCTTTTAGACTGTGTGCCAGTGGTGTTGGGTGGAGAGAAAGAAAATTTCATGCAGTAATACAGGAAATTGGAGAAAATCTACGCTGCTGCAGAAATCGACGTTGGTCATTGAAAAAGCAAGTCATCTCGTATATACAAGTTGAACATGTTTGTCTATAAGTCAGCACTTATCTATATCTTTTTGGGAGGCTTGGCTTAGATTTTTATGTTGAGGACTAATAGTGTGCAACGTTAGATTTTGCACTCCTGTTTTCAAACAGAAAATCTGCATACCACTCTGCTTATAACACAGTGGAAGACACTTTGTCGAGGCAAAGATACATGTGTAGATATTTGCAACAAACTGAGTGTAATCTAATCCCAAACTAGGAACAATTAATGAATTCCTTCTTTGCATGCTTGGGTTAATTATGCAGTCTTCATTATTTTATAGGACTGTGTTGGTTCTTGAAATATTAACAGCATTGAGACAAAGCTTGGTGGAGCCAATCAGGGCACTGATATTTATTGGGGATGGAGGGGGGGTGGGGTGCGGGGGCAAGAGGGGATGCAAAAGAAAGAAAGTATCACTTGTATTTGGGTGAGGGAAGAAGAGAAGCTCGGAAATTTGGAAAGTGAGGGAACTTAGACCCAGATGGATTAGTCCATCTGTAGATCAACTTGTGTGTACAAGTTCATCATTACCTCCTTGCTTTTGTAAACTGTCTTCATATTATAAAAGTCTAGGATACTGTTTTCTTTATTAACTGTTCTCTCAAGCTCTCTTGTCATTTTTAAGATAATTCTAATAAGTGTCAATGGAGCAACAGGTTAATAAAAACACTCCCAGATTCTCTAATATGACATTGTGTGGCTTAAGACAGAAGCAGAAAAGGAGGAGAGACATTAATGTTTCTACAGAGGGGCTGGGGGGACTTTCCAGGCAAATAGTTTCAAAGCCATGGAAAGAGATAGTCACAGAAGTCAATTCCAGAAGAATTGGCCCACAGGAGCTGAAGGCAGTGCTGCAAAAGAATAAATGAATGGTCAAATTCAATGCAAGCTTCTTCAAGTATTGGCTCATACCTAGAACATAGAACATAGAACATAGAACAATACAGCACAGAACAGGCCCTTCGGCCCACGATGTTGTGCTGAACATTTGTCCTAGCTTAAGCACCCATCCATGTACCTATCCAATTGCCGCTTAAAGGTCACCAAAGATTCCGACTCTACCTTTGGTCCCCTTATCTAAAGAATGATGTGGAGGTGCCAGTGTTGGACTGGGGTGGACAAAGTTAAAAATCACAACACCAGGCTATAGTCAACATGTTTATTTGAACGTACAAGCTTTCAGAATGCTGCTGGTTCAGGTATACTGGTATTGGAGAGAAGGTTCACTCGGTCAATCCCAGGCATGGAGACATTTTCTCATGTGGAGCAGTTTAATAGTTTGAGTCTGTACTCATTGGATTTAAGAAGAATGAGAAATGACTTTATTGAAATATACAAGATTCTAAGGGGAAGGGAGATGCTGAAAGGTTGTGTCCCCTTGTGGGAGAGTCTAGGACCAAAGGGCAAAACCTCAAAGTAAAGGATTGCCCCTTTAAGGCAGAGATGAGGAAGAATTTCTT
>NC_057741.1:11393248-11395878 GCF_004010195.1 Chiloscyllium plagiosum
GGGTGGAGAGAGAGAGGGATAGAGAGAGAGAAAGAGAGATGGGGAAGGGGGAGGGAGAGAGATGGAGTGAGAGAGAGGGAGAGAGAGAGAAAGAAAGAGAGAGACGGGGAACAGGGAGGGAGAGAGACGGAGTGAGAGAGTGGGGGTAGAGAGAGGACTGGTGGTTGGTCTGACCTAAGGGTCACCACGCCTCAGATGAAAGGACAAGTTGAGAAAGTGACCTCAGCTGCTGCTGGAATTGAACTCACACTGTCAGTGTCCCTCAGCCATTCAGACAGTGAGCTCACGAAAAGGCAATCCCCAGCATTGCCCAAAACATTGGAAAATGAAACAGATCCCAATGCAAAGATGGTGACAGGTTGTGGCACTGTGCAGAGATTTCCAAACACAAAGACCTTCGATTTGAATGCCACTGCCTTGTGGAACAGTGACAGTGGGATCAAAGTGGGTTGAGGTGACTTTTACTATCGCATTGGGGCAGGGCGGAAATGGAGTTTTAAATTCATACTCCAGTGTGAAGCTTTCAATTAATGAACTCATTATCTTCCAGTAATTTACTTCATAAAGGAGAGATGTATGAGATTGTACTCAGAACGTAGCTGCAGTTACAATCCAATTTGAACTTCATTACAGTGAGAATTAGCATATTAGCAATCTTCCATTAAAACTGCACTCAGCACAGAGATAAATTGCCCAACGATACAGTGACCCACTCAGCAAGGACTTTGTAACTCAGAGAGCGAGTGAAGGGCGTTCTGAGCTAGAGTCTCAAACAGCGAGCAGGCTGTTTTTGTTAGTCTGTTAGTTTGTAATCAGTCATGGTGTTGTTCTCGTCTGGCTGGGCCCTTATCCTGGGTGGGCCTAGCCTGCTAGAATATTCTGGAACAACCAGATACCTTCAGCTTTTCTCACATAACTCATGGACTGTTTATCTGTAGAAAGTGCAACTCAGCGAACCATCATCCAGAGTGAATGTGGTATCTGGAGTGTACATTGACTCAAGGTCTGAGAACAATAACCTGTTACAGAGTCTCGGACTCTCCCTGGGGTATGTTCAGGTATACCATCTAGTGATAATCCTTTGTTTCTGTGTCTGGTTGAGAAACTGTTAGCTCGTCATTTGTTGTACTCTGAAAATCCGCAGCGATCAGACAGTGGACCGTATAAAGGAATGGTGCGCTCTCCATGATATCATGCAATAGTTTGTCAATAATCAAGATTTCAGAGCAGTAACACAAGGTTAGACAATATCCATGCAATCCCCATTCCCTGCTCCCTGTCCGTGCAAATCCCCATTCCCTGCTCCCTGTCCGTGCAAATCCCCATTCCCTGTTCCCTGTCTGTGCAAATCCCCATTCCCTGCTCCCTGTCCCTGCAATCCCCATTCCCTGTTCCCTGTCTGTGCAAATCCCCATTCCCTGCTCCCTGTCCCTGCAATCCCCATTCCCTGTTCCCTGTCTGTGCAAATCCCCATTCCCTGCTCTCTGTCCCTGCAATCCCATTCCCTGATCAGACAGTGGACCGTATAAAGGAATGGTGCGCTCTCCATGATATCATGCAATACTTTGTCAATAATCAAGATTTCAGAGCAGTAACACAAGGTTAGACAATATCCATGCAATCCCCATTCCCTGCTCCCTGTCCGTGCAAATCCCCATTCCCTGTTCCCTGTCGTGCAAATCCCCATTCCCTGTTCCCTGTCCCTGCAATCCCCATTCCCTGCTTTCTGTCCCTGCAATCCCCATTCCCTGCTCTCTCTCTGGATATGAGTTCATTAGGACTTGGATACAATCTCTCCCTTACTCTTTGATCTCCCATTCAATTACAACATCCGAACTAGGAGCCGGAGGAGGCCATTCGGCCCCTCGGGCCTGCTTTGACCCTATCTCGGCCCCAAGCCCAGCTTCCTGCCTGCGCTCCATCACGTTTTAACCCAAGAATGATTAAAAAGCCCTCGGCCTTACTCCCTGTCCAGACATCCCCCACACGCTGGGGCAGTGAATTCCACAGACCTACCTACCTTTCAGAAAGTAATTTCTCCACGTCTCTGTTTTAAATCTGTTACCCCTTACCCTAACACCATGATTTCTCATTCTAGATGGCCCGACATGAGGAAACATCCTCTCTACTGCTTCATCAATGTCCTTTAGCATCTTATAGACCTCAGTTATTCGCGATAAACTTCAACTGACAAATTTTGACCCATTCTCCTAACCTATCCTCATCTGTTGCTGATTTCTTCATTGTAACTACCTTCCCCATTCACTTTAGAGATTGAGTTGTCATCTGCATATCGACCAATGGTATTCCCCATTCCCATAACCAAGTCGTTAATATAGACAGTAAATAGTTAGGGATCAAGGATCGAACTCTGTGACACTCCACAGGTTAGCCATTCCTCTCTCCAGCTAATAACATGTCCCTAATCTTTGTGATCTTGCTTTCAATGAGTGATGCTTTCAAAATCCTCCCACACTTGCATCTGACAGTGCAGCACTCCCTCAGTACTGACCCTCCGACAGTGCGGCATTCCCTCAGTACTGACCCTCTGACAGTGCGGCACTCCCTCAGTACTGACCCTCTGACAGTGCAGCGCTCCCTCAGTACTGACCCTCCGACAGTGCAGCACT
>NC_057741.1:11397346-11483756 GCF_004010195.1 Chiloscyllium plagiosum
TTATACCATTTCTAATTAGCAACGCCACACCCCCTCCTTTTTTACCACCCTCCCTAATCTTACTGAAACATCTGTAACCAGGAACCTCCAACAACCATTCCTGTCCCTCTTCTATCCACGTTTCCGTGATGGCCACAACATCATAGTCCCAAGTACCAATCCATGCCTTAAGTTCACCCACCTTATTTCTGATTTTCCTTGGGTTGAAGTATACACACTTGAACCCGTCTCTGTGCCCACAAGTATTTCCTGTCAGTGCTACCTTCTCCACAGCCTCCCTACATTCGTGGACATCCTGAAAAACAGCTAACCTACTTGCTGGACTACAAGTCTGGATCCCATCCCCCTGCCAAATTAGTTTAAACCCCCCCGAAGATAGCTAGCATACCTACCTCCCAGGATATTGGTGTCCTTCTGGTTCAGGTGCAACCCGTCCTGCTTGTACGTGTCTCACCTTCCCCAGAATGCAGTCCAATTGTCCAAATACCTGAAGCCCTCCCTCCAACACCATCCTTGCAGTCACGTGTTCAACTGCACTCTCTCCCTATGCTTGCCTCACTGTCACGTGGCACCAGCAACAACCCAGAGATGACAACTCTGTCCGTCCTAGCTTTTAGCTTCCAGCCTAATGCCCTGAGCTCCTGAATGACCTCCCCACCCCTCTTCCTACGTATGTCATTGGTGCCAATGTGCACCACGACTTCTGGATGCACACCCTCCCCCTTAAGGATTCCAAAGACACGGTCCGAGGCGTCTCGGACCCTGGCACCCGGGAGGCAACAAACCATCCGAGAGTCTCGCCCATGTCCACAGAACCGCCTGTCTGTCCCTCTAACTATAGAGTCTCCTAGCGCTCAGCGCTCTCCTCCTCTCCCCCTTTCCCTTCTGAGCCTCAGAGCCGCACCTCGTGCCAGAGACCCGGTCACTGCAGCTTACCCCTGCTAGGCCGTCCCCCCCAACAGTATCCAAAGCGGTATACTTATTGTTGAGGGGAACGACCACAGGGGATCCCTGCACTGCCTGCTTCCTCCCCTTCCCACCTCTAACTGTTACCCAGCTACCTCTGTTCTCTGGCGTAACTATGTCCCTGTAGCTTCTATCTATCACCCTCTCATTATCTTGAATAATTCTCAGTTCATCCAACTCCAGCTCCAGTTCCCTAACGCGGTCTGTGAGGAGCTGGAGCTGGCTGCACTTCCTGCAGATGAAGTCGGCAGGAGCATCGGTGGTCACCCCTACCTCAAACATCCTGCAGGAGGAACATTCCACTGCCTGCGCTGCCATAACTCTACACTTAGTCGGCTGAACAGGTAAGCTACTTAGTGTTCTTGTTTTGGAGACTGAGTCCTTTTTTTTTAGGTTAGAGGTGGAGGGAGGGTGGGAGACACTACATGTGTAGTGTCTCGGGTTCCTTCTCCACTCAAATAACAATCACGTGGCCAGTCATGGCCACTAGACTGTAAAACTATTCAGGTGAAAGTGAGGACTGCAGATGTTGAAGATTCGAGTCAAAATTAGAGTGGTGCTGGAAAGCACAGCAGGTCAGGCAGCATCTGAGGAGCAGGAAAATCGATGTTTCGATTAAGTGCTCCTGCCCAAAACGTCAATTTTCCTGCTCCCCAGATGCTACCTGACCTGCTGTGCCTTTCCAGCACCACTCTAATCTTGACTGTCACACTACTCAATCTAGCTCCATGCCTTATCACTCACCCAGTAGCAATCAGGAATCAGGCCCAGTATTCAACAATTCTGAGTGACTCTTGCATACACAGCAATGCTCTAGAAGTTTCATAACCACAGCTTCCAGCTTCCAGGTAGTCCCTGCCATTCAGTTATGACAGGCATATTGCCCAAGTACCTCGCACTAACACTCTTCCCCAACTCTTATAGAATGAGTTTGTATAACAGAATGTATCAATAGAAAACTGTCAGAGAACAGACAAGACAATATCTCCTGAGACCCTCGGAGGATATGGTTCAGTGTGTTCTTGAGACAGTAAGTGACTGAGACCTTAGAAAACAGTGACACTGAAAACATTGGGAATGTTCCTGTCTTACCGACACCAAATCTCACTCAAATATAATTCTATCCGAAAAGTGCAGCTTCACATGATATGACCATGGATGGCTTTCTTTTGACCCAAACCTTTTCCCTTATCAAGTCTTTCACTTTAGCATTTACTCTTTCAGAGATCCAAATACTGCTGCCATGGCAACTAGTGCAGCGTCAGAATGAGAGACAAAGAAAGAACACAGATTTGATGAAGAAGTACCATTACTTGATCTGATATTTGCAGCACCAGTCTAAACTCTAGTAAGATGTATGATTTATCTATATTTTAATATAATTGATTTTTAGAGTATGTATTTGAGTTAGTGGTATTTGGGTTTTGGTGCAAGAGGAAATTTGTTTTCATTAGAACAGATTTTCTTTAGAGCAACAAAGTAAAAGTTGTGCATTAGGCTTTCAGCTTAGAAGGTTCTGGGACTTTTTTTTTGAATGAGTAAACACTCATAGTTTGAAAAATCTTTTGGGATTCAATTGGGTTTTGCAAAAGTCTTGGCTGAGGTTAAATGTGTAAAGCAGTTCTTTCTGAAGAAGGAAAATAGATTAGAACTATTAAGAATTAGGTGACCTCAATGTAAGGAATTTATTTTGAAGGTTCCGGGCCAGGAGAGTTTGGCAAAAGTCCCAAAAGAATATTTTGAAGTCGAGAGAATCTATATTCAGTTACATAGAAGCCCAAAGAAGAATCTAACAGATTCTCAAGACCAGGGAATTGAAGCCATTGCTAAGTCAAATTCTATGTGCAATTCTCTCTCTGGGTGTGAGAAGTTGTGCTTTTGGGTTTAATGGGATTGTAGTTTAATATATGTTTTGAAATTGATAAACTTGTGTTATATATAAGTAGTTTGGTTTAATCTATTTATTTTCATTTATTTGTGTAATGAATATCATCTGCAAGCTCAGGCTTAAATGAAAAACCACCTTGCTAAAACCAAAAGAATTGCAAAATACGATCTAGCAGCTGTCACTCTGGGATCTGAGCTTTTCTAGTAATAGCATCATCTGGTGTTGTACAATTGAGTTATATTTTGCAGTCAGTATATAGTGTGCATTTAAGAGGCATGTTCATGACATCACCACTGTGTCAAAGCATGTGACATGGGTTGGTATAAAGGTCTCAGATTCCATCTTCACTGGAGCCACTCGTTAAACTACATGCTAATGAAAGCATGTTACTGATTGCAACTGAAAAGATTTATATTGGTCCAGTCATTTATGTATATATCGAGATCTGTATTAAACACCAGTTGAATGTTACTCACAACTAGATCTTACATTACAGGAGCCAAAATAAGCATTGTTACATCAGGTACAAGCGCTTTACTGGAGGCAGCCAATACAGGAGGGTGGCAGTTCAATGTGTTCTTTCAAAGGTAGCACAGAGTTGGGAACAGCATGTGTTGAGTCATTATGCTGCAACCAAACCAAGGTGAATAAGAGTAGTCTGTGAGCCCTCTAGCGGAGGATGCGATTGGACAACGTAATGAGGATGTTGGTGTGGCAATGTACAGGAAAGACAGATCGGAACTCACACAGAGATTTCAACAGGATACTTTCTTCCTAAATTTCCAGCATGAAAATGATGCACCTCGCTGACAACACTTATGAACTGAGCTGTGGTGGCTGATGATATAGCCTCCCCGCAGCACAGACAGAAGCCACTCCAAAGGTGAAGCTCATTCAAACACCCCCCACTTTGCATTGAGTTAACATAGGATCCAACATGTGCGGGCTCAGACTGATTAAATCTCCAAATTTGCAAACGAGACAAAGCTGGGTAGGAGGGTGAACTGTAGAGAAGATGCAGAAATACTTCAGTGTGTTTTGGACAAGATGTATGGATGAGTAAATGTATGCAGATGCAGTACAACATAGATAAATATGAGGTTACCCACACTGGGAGCAAAAGAGAAAGTCAGATTATTATTTTAATGGTTGTAAATTGAGAGAGGGGAATTTTTAAAAAATTCACCCATGGAACTTGCATGTATCTGGCTGGGCCAGCACTTGTTGCTCATCTTTAGTTTCTCTTGAGAATGGGCTGGATTCTTGAACCCCCACTGTCAATGTGCATTAGGTAAATGCACTATGCTGGTGGGAAGGAAATCCCAGGATTTTATCCCAACAATACATAGCTAGGATGGAAACATAAGTGTGCTATGAGTTCTGGATATCTTCACATACCAATTACTGAAGATAAACATACAGTGCAGCAGATGGTAAAGAAGGCAAATACCATGTTGGCTTTTGTAACAAAATGATTTAACGCAAGAGCAGGAATGTCTTGCTGTAATTATACAGGCCTTGGTGAGAATGCACCTGGAATACTGTTTGCAGTTCATCTTATCTGAGGAATGATGTTCTTGCTGTAGATGGAGTGCAATGAAGGTTTACCAGACTAACTCCTGGGATGGTAGGACTGATGTATTAAACAAGGTTCAATCAGTTAGGATTATATTTGCTGGAATTCAAAAGAATGAGGGTATGATCTCATCAAAACTTGCAAAATTCTAACATGGCTGGACAGGGTAGATGCTGGAAGGATGTTCCCAATGAAGTGGGAACCCAGAACCAAGTTCACAATCTCAGGATACTGGGTAAACCATTTAAAGTTGAGATGAGGAGAAATCTCTTCACCCAGAGAGTGGTGATCCAATGGAAGTCACTACCACAGAAAGCGACTGAGGTCAAAAATATTATGATTTCAAGTAGGGAGACTGGTGAGCAAGGCTAGATCTCATGGAATACAGGGAGAACTCGCTATTTGGATACAGAACTGGCTCACAGGTAGAAGACAGAACTGGCTCACAGGTAGAGGGTTGTTTTTCAGACTGGAGGTCTGTGACCAGTAGAGTGCCACAAGGATCGGTGCTGGGTCTGTTACTTTTCATCATTTACATAAATGATTTGGATGTGAGCATAAAAGGTACCATTAGTAAGTTTGCTGATGACACCAAAATTGGAGGTGTCATCGACAGTGAAGAAGGTTACCTCAGATTAGAACGGGATCTTGATCAGATGGGCCAATAGGCTGAGAAGTGGCAGATGAAGTTTAATTTAGATAAATGTGAGGTGCTGTATTTTGGGAAATAAATTTTAGCAGGACTTATACACTTAATGGTAAAGTCCTAGGGAGTGTTGCCGAACAAAAAGACCTTGGAGTGCAGGTTCATAGCTCCTAGAAAATTGAGTCACAGGTAGATAGGATAGTGAAGAAGGCGTTTGGTATGCTTTCCTTTATTGGTCAGAGTATTGAGTACAGGAGTTGGGAGGTCATGCTACAGCTGTACAGGACATTAGTTAGGCCACTGTTGGAATATTGCATACAATTCTGGTCTCCTTCCTATTGGAAAAATGTTATGAAATTTGAAAGGGTTCAGAAAAGATTTACAAGGATGTTGCCAGGGTTGGAGGATTTGAGCTATGGAGGAGGCTGAATAGGCTGGGGCTGTTTTTTCTGGAGTGTCGGAGGCTGATTGGTGATCTTATGGAGGTTTATAAAATCATGAGGGGCATGGATAGGATAAATAGACAAAGTCATTTCCCTGGGGTGGGGGAGTCCAGAACTAGAGGGCATAGGTGAGAGAGGAAAGATATAAAAGAGACCTAAAGGGCATCTTTTTCATTCAGAGTGTGGTACGTGTATGGAATGAGCTGTTAGAGGAAGTGGTGGAGGCTGGTACAATTGCAACATTTAAAAGGCATCTAGATGGGTATATGAATAGGAAGGGTTTGGAGGGATATGGGTCAGGTGCTGGCAGGTGGGACTAGATTGGGTTGGGATATCTGGTCGGCATGGATGGGTTAGACCGAAGGGTCTGTTTCTGTGTCTTTATTACTCTATGACTCAATAAGGATTCGGATACGGCACATGGAGCTAAAGGAATCAAAGGGGGAAAGTGGGTACAGGCTATTAACTTGGATAATCAGCCATGATTATACTGTAGTTTGGCTGAGCAGGCTCAAAGGCCTGATGGGCCTACTATTCCTCCAGGTTTTTATGGTTATATGAGATCATTAGATCCATGCTTGGTGCCACGCAAGCTCAGACTCTTATCAATGCAGCTGCAGTTCCCAAAGCTCAAAAGTATTTTCAGGTTTGCACAGCAGTCCAACAATCTGAGCTGCAGCAGATTGTATGGATTAATGAGCTGCCAAACCAAGGGGCAAGGCATTGACTCTACAGAGTATGAACATTAATACATTAAATATCAAGCAGTGGAAAACAAAGTAGCCAGTTGGTCGCCTGTGAATTTTAAAAACCTCAAAGAACTGGAGTTTTGAAAGTATCAGCTGATCAGATAAAGTGCAGCAAGTGCTAAATCCCCACAGGTTGTATCTACACCTCTTGAAGGAGATCCTCTCATGCCTAAGACTATATCTGTTATCTTTGTACTTAGTCTTCAAAGATTATTTCAAAGAATGAATTTTCACTTTTTGACAGAACATTCCAGGACATCTGCATTTCAAAGCATTTTAAAATCAATTAAAGTACTTTTGAAGAAAAGCCAAAAGAGCTACAGATACTGTAAATCCGAAACACAAACAGAAATTGCTGGAAAAACTCAGCAGATCTGACAGTATCTGAGGAAAGAAATCAGAGTTAATGTTTCAGGTCAAGTGACTCTTCCTCAGAACTGCAACCCATTTTGAAGTGCTGTTGCTGTTGTATTTCGGAAAAAATGACAGCAAATTAGCTCATAACAAAAATCCCACAAACAGCAAAGTGAGGATAACTAGACAATTAGATTTTTGTGATGTTGGTTAATGGATAAATACAGGCCAAGACTGTGGAGAGAACTTCATTGCCCTTCCACCTGAGGGGCAGATGGGTTTCTGTTTAACAACTGTCATCTGAAAGATAGCTTCTCTGATCTTTTCAATTTGTATTAATGCCATGGTGAAATTGTGAAGTTGTTTCCCATCAAATCCTTCTTTTGGATGTCAGTCCCCTGTATACTGACACCCTCTGAGAACATTAATACAGTCTAGTACGCATCCATTAATCCCTTATATTACAACAGGTACATATTAAACAGTGAACAGACAGACATAAAAGAAGACTGAGTGTTCATCTTTCCAAACTTTCTAAGATCATGAAATTTATCAGAGTCGACATAGCAAAGATATCACCACTTGCAGGAATGATCATATCTAGAAGCTATTATTATAACATGTAAATCAAATAATGAATTCAGGAGAAGCCTCTTTATGTAGACAAATCATAACTGGTATCTGAAGTAGAAGTTCAGTCAGTAAAGAACAGGAGGATTTGTAAATGAGGTTTGATGAAGAAGAGTAAACCATTAGAATAATGAGAAAAACGTCTATTCCTAAAGAAAGATGGGAGGAGTAGGATGTAGAGAAAACACAGACATGGTTTGTTGGGCTGAATGGCCTATTTCTGTGCTTTAATATCACGATGTGGAGGTGCCGGTGTTGGACTGGGGTGGACAATGTTAAAAATCACACAACATCAGGTTATAGTCAAACAGGCCCTTGCCCAATATCATGTAATAGTTCTTGTGCTTTAAACATCATTTTAGATTTCTGCAAGTAAGCAGCATATATAGTGAGCATTTCAATTTGTTTTGTGTATTACCAGCCAGTGATTCTCAATGATAAGCACAGTATTCACATTCGGGTGAAAAACGCTCAATATAGATTGAATCAGTTCACTGCATTTTCAAAATACAGAGACAATAGAAATGCCAAGAACCAAAACTATTCTTCTAATCTGCTTTCATTTCAGACTCACTAAAGCACTTCTGGAAGGGTTTCATTTATATTTTTTTCCACTGGCCTTCCTTAAGATGCTTTGAGTGACATTTTCCAGTTGGTGACAAATAATTGTACTTCCTTTCCATCCACGAAGAACTATTGGCCTGAAACTGACGAGATTCATTAAACCCACTGAAAGAATCTCAGTCTCCATCAAAGGATTTTGCCCTTTCATCCAAACTACCTGAGCAGCATTCAATAACCCTTTCCACTGATAAAAGGCCAATCATTTTACATACTAGAACATGCAGTCTTCCAAACAGAGCAGAACAAGAATATGACAAGGTAGATGCAGATTAACATTAAACTCACGAAGATCATTGCAAAGTAAATTGTACTGACAGTAGGACTATTGGATTTCTGAAAAAAAAACTCCCTAAGGAAAAACAGCAGGAGTAATGGATTCTTTGCACATCTTTTAAAGGACCAATATTTGGTCAGGGGACTGAATGGTTGATTTCTGCGCTGCTAGAGTATGTGACTCTTCGATCAGTGTTTTTTTACAACTATGTATGGCATTTTTATTCAGCCATCTTTGCTTTTTCATGTACATTTTTGACATGGTAAGCATTTTGGACAATTGCCATAGTTTAGATTGATGTCGTCTGCCCTTCGTAATGATAGTGATATAAGATACTGCAGATGGCAGGAGTCCTGTCTCTGCAGGGAACCCTCTGTGCTGCAGCTCATGCTGTGTAACTGAAAATGCAATTCTGGGGTTGTTAGTCCAGACACTGAGAGTGCAGGGTTAGTAGCACTTCACTTTAATGTTGCAGTTGATAAAGTGTCTTTCTTCCTATTGTTTTTCTTTATTATATTTTGAGTAGTAATGGAATTCTTGCATGTCTTGTTATTTCTCCATTTTAATTGGGATTGATATTCATATTAATTCACTTCTAAATTTTTGCATGATAGCTTTTTGTAAAGAGATTTATAATTGATTTTCCTGCATTTAAGTAATGCTAGCATCTTGCAGTGCAGTTTTTTATTGTCATTATAATGACTGATTCTGTTTTATACCACAGCTGATCCAGCATATTGGATTGTGTATTGTATATCATTTGTACAGTGGAGCTTCATATCTCAGTGAACTTGGTTGCTCTGAAAGTGTTTATAGATTACTCTTGTATTCCACTCAGGTTTTACTGGATAGTGTAGGTGATCGTTTTCATGGCCTTTATGGCTTGTGGATTATTGGCAATTTGCTCCATGGAATATAGAAGGTATACTTTCTCATTTTCATTGACTATTAGCAATATGTCACTGCCGATTACAGTTGATGTTAGATCTGCCTTCTAAGCCCATCTCCTTCACACAAAATGAGGCATGCGTATCTGCCATAAAGAAAATGTCATTGAGGCTGCTGTGTAAGGTCCTAACTGCTTTGCTTGATGCACAGTTTCAATTATTTCACCAATGAGCTCATCAAATGCCTGTTCTATTGTGCCTTTGGCTTGGGTTGTGATTGACTTTCCTGCTGGCGCAGTCTTCACTAGGTAAATTAAGGGTCATTTACTATTGCAAAAAGGGTAACTCTTCCTCTCTCAGCAGTCTTTGAACTGCTGACATCTCTGAGGGTACCTTTGTGGTGCTCATTAATTTCTGATTGAAAAAATTAACTTTGCATGTACAGAGTGAACTGCCCCATAAAATTATTTTACTTTCAAAGGAATGCTATTTGCACAAAAGGAGAGTCTGTCAAACCTTTTTATTGTTAGGACTTGCTTCATAGAGATGAAGGGCTTTGTTTCAACCTGATTGATGCAATTTCATTATGTGTTTGCAAACATGCAGAAAGAGGTTTGCTAAACGATTTTAAATGGAAAATGCTACTTTAAGACATTATACATGCAACAGATCAATATTTCTTTTTGTGAATATTTAACAATAAAAAGCTTGCGTGCATTTAATGCCTTCAACATGATTAAATGCCTCAAGGCACTCCACAAGCACATAATCAGAAAACAATGACACCAGTTCAACAAAGATGATATCATGAAAAGTGACCCACTTTCTTTTTTACTTGGTCAAGCAGACAGATTGTAACAGGCATCTTAAAGTAGGAGAGAGAGAGAGAGATGGAGATGCAAAAAGGTTTAGGAAGACAATTCCAAAGCTTAGGTCCTGGATGACTGAAGGCACAGCCACTAATGCAGGGCAGAATGGGAAGAACACTGACGTCTTATGGAGCTAAAGGAAATCACAACAACAAGGAGGGCAAGGCCATGAAGAGGAGAGAAATGTTAAAATTGAAATGTTTGTGAGGGCAATATCAGTTAGCAAGCATTGGTGGGGGGGTGTGGGATGGTCAAACAAAGCATTGTGTACTTTTGGAATGTAGATAACATATTCATAATTTTATTTTTGCAGCTTTTGTTGAAATGTACATCAGTTTAGATAGCAAATGACGTAACTATGGATTTTCTTTTATTCCTTTCCCTCAACATTCCTCCATCACAGAAGAGATGTTCTTGCCTGGACTTCTGATTTTATTGGTGCTGAATTCCTGTGACATCCCAGTCTACATGCTATGATTTTTCACAGGTAAACCTTGATAGACTGTTCTGACTATGATCACGTCTGCTTTTCAATCACATCTGGCAGAATATTTCTCTATTATCTGACTAAATCCAGGGGACGACATTAGAAAATGCGAAATTGACCAGTGAGAATTCCTGCCACTGTGGGGCCTATGACATTAATATTCTTTGCATTATGTGGTTTAAAACCATTGCTGTCCATATCTTTGCAGTCTACCAATATTGAAGATAAAGATTATTTGCTAAAACTCTGTCACAAAAAGAAGGTTCCTTCTTTTCCCAATACTGCCAATTTCAAAGGGAGAGTATGGGTGGCTATCAGAAACCTATAGGGGTTTCCCTTTAGCACCTTTAGCTTCTGAGATTACCTGCAGTGCTTCAACTTAGACCTCCAAACTTGGTGAAGACCTGAGTCTTGTATTCTATTCATAGAGTACAAATATCATTGATAAGGCCAGAATGTATTCCCCATTTTTTCTTTAAATTTATCAAGGCTGTAGTTACACTCACAATGATGTTGAAAAGGGTTGTTCTAGAATTGTGATCCATCAGCAGTGAAGGACCAGTGGTACACTTTTCAATCAGATTGGAAAGTCTAGTAAGTGGTTCACACTACTACCTCTGGGTGCAATTGTCTAACGCATAAATATTAAAGGGGGGGCATCGATAAATAAAGCAGGATGCTTTGACATGGATGGTTTGAGCTTTTTGAAAATTATTGAAGCTGTGCCCATCCAAGCTAGTGGAGACCATTCCATCAGACCCCTTACTTGTTGTCTTGTAGAGGATGGACAGGCGTTAGAGGTTCAGAAGTAAGTTCCTTCCCACAGAATTTCGAGCCTATGGCCTGCTCTTGTAGTCACAATATTTATACAATTAATCAAGGTAAGTTTATCATTAATACTAACTCCCAGGATGCTGATGGTGATGGATTCAGTGATTCTTTGCCGTTTAATGTTAAAGGGAGATTAAATTCTCTCAAGTTGGAAATAGTCATTGTCAAGCTCTTGTATGGACCTAACATTAGTTCTAATTTTCAGCCAATCCTGAACATTTTCTAAGCTTCACAGCCACAAGCATGGCCTACTTCATTTCCTTAGCAGTTGCATCAAATTTTCAGGGTGGCATGGTGACTCAGTGGTTAGCAGTTAGCACTGCTGCCTCACAGCACCAGGGACCTAGGTTCAATTACTGTCTCGGGTGACTGTCTGTGTGGAGTTTGCATGTTCTCTTTGTGTTTGCATGGGTTTCCCACAGTCCAAAAATGTCCAGGTCAGGTGACTTGGCTGTGCTAAATTGCCTATGGTGTTTGGTGCATTCGTCAGGGGAATGGGTCTGGGTGGGTTACTCTTCAGAGGGTTGGTGTGGGCTTGTTGGGCTGAAGAGCCTGTTTCCATACTGTAGGGAATCTAATCTACTTCTGATATTATAATGAGGAGAAGGTTTTTGATGAAGAAGCTGAAAATTATTGAGACTGGGAAAATATGAGGAAATCTCACAGTGACATGTTGGAACTGGGATGATTGGTGTCCAAAATGACTACCAACTTCCTCTGTGCCAGGCATAAGTACAAACAATGGACAGCATCCCCAGTCATTCACATTGAGTTTAACTTTTCTATGGCTTCCTGATGCGACACTCGGGACCAAATTTTTCTTCATGGGATTCAATAGACCCACCTTGAAGAAAGTGCATTTTACCTGCTGTATTTTGGGTCAGGGAGGCTGGTCAAAAGATCCATTTCAGGTTTTTTAAGGTACATTTTAAGCCATTTAACTCCCAGCTCTCCCATTCCATCATCTCCCCCCAACGCCTGCTCCCATGCTAATTCCATGTGCCATGGCAACTCAATGTCAACTCATGCCTCCACTCACCCTTCAGCCACTTTTAAGTCAGTTGTCAATTCAATAGCAAGTCATGTCTCCACCCATCAATGGGCCATTATAGCATCCATGCAAAGTCATGACCTTTCACCTATTCCCCTAGCTGATACACTGTATAGAACCAGCCAACTTTACAGTAACAATGCTATGTATGAATTTAAAAGAAATACTCACCAAGTGTATTTTCAGAAGAAATCAATCTGTTGATTAGATTCCCTACAGTGTAGAAACAGGACCTTCAGCCCAACAAGTCCACATCGACCCTTCAAAGAGTAACCAACCCAGACTCATTTCCCCCTGACTAATGCACCTAACACTATGAGCAATTTAGCATGGTCATTCACCTAACCTGCACATCTTTTGGGATGTGGGAGGAAATCAGAGCACCCAGAGGAGAATGTGCAAACTCCACACAGGCACTTGAAACTGGAATTGAACCGGGTCCCTGGTGCTGTGAGACAGCAGTGCTAACCACTGAGCCACTGTGCTGCCCAATAATCATGTTGCTTCAATAATCAAACACGCAATGAACCAGAATATTAAAGCATCATTGACAAATGCTTTATGCAATTGATATCTCTTAACATTGTACAAATACACATTGCACAATTGACAAAGGAGGTCACAAAGAAACCAGGTTACGACAACCTCCTACAACTGTCAATAAAGCAAATCCCTCTCTATTTCCAGTTGCATTGGTTGAGTTAATCATTTTATGTGATTTTAGATCACACGTACAAGTTTAGCTGAGAGCCTTGACATTTATTGACAATTTGACACTTCAGTTTTATTAGTGTGTGTTGCTGCTCCTGGTATGACCCTCCATGAGCCTCTTTTAAATAGGGATTTGAAGGTGATGATAGAGTGAGGGATATGGGGTGCCATGAGTAGAGATTGTGGTTCAATTCTGCTGTGCTCATGGCCCATAGATCTTCATGAATGTCAGTTTTCCTTAATGTTGGTTCACTCATCAGTTGGTGCCAACCAGTTTAGTAAATCCCAGACCTCAGCTACTATTGTGAGGGTATAGCTACTGACTCAGTTTTGGCCATGCATATTGAATTGTCGTACCAGAGAACATTCTTTGCTGTTGTCATTCTCAGAACCTCTTGCAAGTACTGTTCAACGTGAAGGTACTGATTCTTCAGCTCAAGGAAACATGTAGATGGTAAAGCAAGGTGTTTCTTTCTGAATGTATGAACTGGTGCCTTGAGAACTTCATGGGTTACGAATCATACTGAGCCTTTGTAATGGTGATCGTGACTGCATGTTACTGTGGTACCCTGTGTAGTGTGTCTCCCCTGTGATGGAACTGGAACTATTTAAGGATGATATCAGAGTCTTGGATGTTAGCTGTAAGTATGTAATCTGTGGTGAGTCTGACTCTGTTAAAAGTTAAAAGCACAACCACCTGATGAAGGATCAGAGCTCTGAAAGCTAGTGCTTCCAAATAAACCTGTTGGACTATAACCTGGTGTTGTGTAATCTTTAACTTTGTACACCCCAGTCCAACACCAGCATCTCCAAATCCTGACTCTGTTAAACTATGTTGTTTGATTAGCCTGTGGAATAACTGACCCAAATATGAGGTTCAGACTTTGCAGAGTTGATTGGCTTGGTATGCTTTTGGTGCCTAGGAGGTGTGTATGACTTTACTCCTGTTCACAGTTTCTGTAGGTGTTTAATCATAATGGGTGAATGACTTGCTGGACCACTTTGAAGGGCAGTTAAGAGTCAACCAGATCTCTGTTTGTCTCAAGTGTAGCCCACACAGGTACATATACTTACCTGAAGAATAGTCATGGACCAGATTGTGTTTTAAACCATATCCTCCAGTTTCTTTATTGTTATTAATTAATCTAACATTTTATTTGCGATTTATTAATTGAATAAATTTGAATTCCACCCGCTGCCATGGACGTGTTTGACCTTGGGTCTCGAGAGTTTCACCTGGAGTGTCTGGATTATTAGTGCAGTAATTTTACCATTATGTCACCATCGCCTGTGATATGCATGGTTTAAGTTTTGCCTTTAAGTTTTGAGAGCATGATCGATTAGAATAGATAGCAGAAGTTCCAGAAGGATCAGAGAAAACCTGCAGAAAGTCGTGAGTTGAGATTTGTAAAATTCTTAGTAGCATTCTGTATTCTGAAGAACAAATACTTAACTCCTACATTTGCACTTTTTGCCCACAAAGCCAATCTGTAATATGCCATCTTGCTATCAGATAGGTTCTAACATAATAGATGTTTACACTTGCAAACTGATTTTTGTTGTTTTTATACAAGGCAAGTTTGTGACAGGAAAGTTTTATTTGCCTGGATATGATGGGAATGTTTCCTTGGTCTAGGCAGCACCATCTGTTACTTTGTGTAAACTGAAATGAAAATTTGTACAGCAATCGATGGCAGGGCAATATTCACCTTCCTTCCCTGATAGGAAATAGAAGGGTGAGCTAACAATGTACTGCGTACATCGTCATCACTTTAAATTTCAAACTATCTTCTGACAAGGTGGGGAGGGCACCTCATGTAAACCGATGGAGATATTCTCAAAATATGCGGAGTTGATGACATAATCAGGATCCAACTGTTCATTTAACTAGTGAGCCAAATGGGGCAGTCACTGGCCCTTTTCCTTTGGATGAAGCTCATGGGAAAATGGATGAGAACCCCATCCCCTCAAAAAAAAGCTTTGCCAATTTCTGTTGAACTTTCCTGAGGGGCCTTGAGGATTAACGATATCCCAATCCACAAGTTTGCAATGAAAGTTTAAGCTTTACACGCCACTAATTTCCAAACACCTGCAACAATGAAACCACTTAGAAACACTCTCCTTCCTACACACATGAGGACAGATGAGCCTACCTGCGGTAGAAAGTGAGGACTGCAGATGCTGGAGGTCAGAGTCCAGAGTGTGCTGCTGGAAAAGCACAGCAGGTCAGGCAGCATCCAAGGAGCAGGAGAATCGACATTTCGGGCAAAAGCGCTTCATCGGGATTTTCCTCAATTGCTGCCTGACCTGCTATGCTTTTCCATCACCACAATCTCGAGCCTACCTATAGTCCTCAGTGGTTGCATAATGTTGACCTTGCATTGGAGTCAACTGACTTGGGCATACATGACCAACCATTAAAATCATTCAGGACCAAAGTATCAAAAGCACATTGGGATTGATAAAGCAGTAGGGGGGGTGAAGGTTTGCTTTGTCTTTGTTTTTAGGCTAACCTAATTCTGTAAAAGTCAGGAATAAGCACTTCTTCAGGAAAGAATTGAATTCAGTGAAAGCTATACCACACATTGATTTAAAACTTTTGAACTTAGTAAACAATGGCACAGAAAGCCATAGCAGCAAGAAGTGAACAAGAAACCACTACTGCCTGCACTCTGCTGGGTTTCTGACTTTGCACTGCAGCATGATGGGAAATCAGAGACTTAATCCTGCTCAGCCACATTGGTCATTAGAAGGTCATTTGCTAACTGCCAAGAGATAGTAAACCTGTCTAAAATGAAACGTGTGTACAGATCATCTTTTGACACCTCACTGCAGAGGATATAACTGTTTGTTATTTGGCCTTTGTAGATCCTTGTTTAAGGAATACTGTCATGTTTGATGATATGGTTTGTACAGATATCTTTAGTATAAAGCATTTTCAGTTCAAATATGAATCGCAAAGTTAAATTGCCTCTCCACTTGCGGGTTATTTAGCATTCTTTTAGCAGGGAAGGTTTGAGCAGCACAAGCATACCCTTGGCTCAATACTTACTTCGACCTCCTGGTGCTGATTGCTACAATCACTAGCCATTTCTAATCTTGCATTTGTCAAGTATCATGGATTCAGAAGAACATCTGAAATCCACTGGCAGCTGTTTAGAGAAGTTTTATAAATCCCATTTCAAAAAAGAGGTTCTCTTAATAGCTTTGCGAGTTTGTTCAATAAAGATTTGAGCCATACAAGAAAGGACAGTATTAGCTTCAATCCCTAGACTGTTGGAATTGGCTGATCACTATTGACAGAGTGCTAGGGACTTAGAAAACCTCTTAGTGCTTCTGCTCCTGAAGGGGAAAAATGCAGCAAGGATGGAAGTGGAATTTCTGTGATGGCATCTGCAGTCGAATCGACTGGTCTCCATTAAAAGCCACAAATGAAATCCAGTTGTATGAATGTGTTAACCACAACCAAGTTCATCTACACCTTAGCAAAGACTTAAAGTCTACTGGAGAAGCAGAATGCCCTCACTTTCAGTCGCCTGCTTTCCATTGAAATCTGGCTTTGCATAGGTTGCCAAGTACAGCTATCTGTTTGGGGCAAACAACATCACACAATTCAAAACTGAAGCAGTCGCCGGAATTATTATTTCACAAATACTGCTCAAACACCAAGCTGACGTGTGGTAAGAATACTCTGACAATACTGAACATTTTTGTACAAGAGCAGAAATCTGGTTGGTAAGTTTGTTATTGGCCAATAATATATGAATATAAAATTTGTATATATTAAATTTCTGAAGGATGCCTATTATCTCCCATATCAGCTCTTGGTCAGTTTTCTCTAAACTGTGATCAAAATCACTGAGATTTCAGCCACTGTCTAATCCTTGTCAACATTCTTTCCAAATTATTTTTTAAAACATTTAACCTGTGCTTTCCTTTTTAGTGTAGGTGTGCTCACTTTCACAAGATGGTAATTCATGAATGGATGCTTAAATTATAAACTTTCATGTCTTACAATTCTGCACTGATCCAAAGTCAGAAAGTGACAGGAAAGTTTGATAGGTCAGCTGGGGTTTTCCAGTCATCCTTCAGCTTCTTGATATTACATACTAGGCAGTCAGACCAATTTGCAGGTGGGCATCCAGGGTCAGGTACGTACATTCTACAGCTCCACACCTTCCCCCTTGTCACACTGTGTGATGTGCAACCAAAAATAGTGCGATCAAGAGATTCCCCCATTCCATGAGTGGTGGTCCAGTGCTTTATTCTGCCTTATAGTTAAAGTTTTTAAATGATGACTGTGGTGGCCCCCAGTGACTTACCTTGTACTCCTCGAAAGCTTTTGGTGAGCCTATGGCTTTGAGAGCCTTCCTGACACCTCTTAATTTGTCATATGAACCTGCTTCTATGTCAATAAAGGATTACCCATGTGTAAGTCTTTACTCTAAGCAGTTGGTTTCTTACCTCAACACAAACCAATTCCTTTTTCTTGCATCCCTGCTGAAAATTAAGCACTTTGACCATCGGAGGCATTGTGGACACCCCTCAACTCCCATTTCTTTCAATCGTTTGTGTTTCATTTTCTAGAGTTAGGAATTTGGCTAACAGGGTTGCTTGCAAGCAAAACAGCTGTAGATTTCATTGATATAATCATTAACAGAAAACTATTTCAGCTATGTCATTTCATTACCTTTATGACACTAGTATCACATAATTAATCATACAGAACATTACAGCTAGGAATATGATGTCAAAGCAAACTGTAATCATGTGAAATTCTGTGTTAATTATAATTCTTAATACATTTTCAAGCTGTGGTAGGTGATAATTAAATTTTCGAGTTTTTCAGTCATAACAGTTGTGGATAAAATAATATGTACATTAAATTCATACTTCCCATTAAGTTAAAAATGTAAGTAATTCACTTAAATCATTGTGCTAATGTTATTTGTAGATGTTTAAGAAGCAGGAGTCTAAGTTGTGGAAAAGGAGAAAGCTAAGTACCTTGATATCATAGCAAATTAATACTCCAATACACAATGCTACCAAGTGATAAGATGCATGTGCACACCATAATTCCAAACATATTGAGTTTTCAATCTTGTCCCTGACATCAATAGCAGTGAGTTAGCATTGGATCAGGTGCTTTTCCCCTAAAGAGAGAATGAGGAACTGACAGGCAAATCACCTTCTCATGCATTCCTATTAAAATGCATTAAGAATGACAATTGGAAAGACATCAAGAGCAGTTTAACTGCCTGTGCACTTATCTGGTCAATGAAACAGGACGCTGGGAGATGTAAAAAGGGAAGAGAAAAATTAAAATTTTCTTTTGAAAGTAAGGATGGAAAGAGAGCAAAAGGAAAAGAAGTCAAATTGAAAGTCACACATAAGGAACGGAGTCTGAGAAACATAAGCAGCCAAGTCACGTTAATTGATATTAGATGGGATGCCTTAATGGCATATCTTTCACTTTCTTTGGGCATCAGTCAAAGCAGAAAAATATCTGACAGAATGTATTTATGCTTCGACAATTTTAAATGATCTGACAAATATTTAACTACCTTTCATATCATCCTGTATTTTATCTGTAATATGGCAATGTCCATCAAGACACAAAACTCAAATTCCAGGATGACTGGTGGCTGTGGCTTTAACTTCTACATCCAAAAAGATAATTAATCAAACCGTTCTATCTACAATGGTCTCTTCCTCCTCAGTTGATCCAACATATGATTTTTTTTTTGCCTTATTGATTGAACATGCAATTGGGCACCATGAAGGACTCATTAAACATGACTGATAAATTCATTGCAGGTGCATAGCTACTTATTGCACCCTGACCCTGAACATCACATTGTTGAACTACAATAGAGCTTGCTTCTGTCCTTCATAACTGAGTCTACAAAACTTGACTCAGTTTCTATTCTGCATTAAAGGGCACATCTGAGACCTTCAGAAATAACAGTTAAAGTTTATTTGCATTAAATGGCCTTTATTAATATTGTAAGCCAAGATGAAATGAACCAAAGTACATTTTCCGAGTTTATTGAATGTATTCATTGTAAATTTTTCCAACCACTGTATTTTTTAGTTTTTAACCACTGTTAGTTATTTTTGTATCTATAAATCAGAGCATGAGTTATATCTGTCAAGATCATTCCCTTTCATTATAGGACCTCCATACATGATGTAATTTGATGCGCTGAGTAAAATTTTGCTTAAAATAAATCAGTCTTTTATAGTGGCATTACTTGTGCATGAATTACATTACAATGAACAGATAGCAGTACTGTAGTAGGCAATTGCAGAAAAATAGTCTTAACAGTTTCATCCTTCAAGTGGCCTGTTATCCTCAATTTTTTGAAGGGTACAGACAGAGTCCATTAATAATGTTTGATCACAACTTCAGCTACTCTGTCTAGAAGAAATTAAGAACAAAACAAAGCTGTAAAAATTTCCGATTAAAAATATAAATTGCAAATTGGATGCTGGTCAGATGAATTAGTTGTTGATGACAGTGTTATACTTTCTAAAAAAAAATCTTCACTTTGTAATTTCCTCTTTCTGCCAAATGTAAAGCTGCGTTTTCTAAAATACTGGGTTTTGACAGTGTCCTTTCAGGGATAAAAAAATGACCTGCCTATGTTTTAATGGGGTGCAGTTAGTAAGTAGCCCACCGATGTTTTTGGTACTCCATTTATTCAACATGAATTTGGTTCCACGCAGGGATTTTCTTTGTCACTTGCAAAGAACTGGAAAATCCTGAAGTTCTGTGTAAATATGCACTCAGTTTGAAATGAAAAATGTAATGATGACTCTTTTGAAACGAAAATCAAATTGCAGAAGAGCAAATATCAGTTTCTTGTGCATGTTTGAAGTACAAACCTCAAAATTGAATTTTAAAAAATATTTTTCATCGTGTCAAATTAACACAAAATTTTATATAGATTAATAATATAAAATAATAAAATTGTCTTTATATAGTGTATTTTAATAGCTCAGGATGATTCAAAGCATTTTTGAGCTAATTAAGCAATTAAGTTCCATAATGTAGGAACTCAGGGAAAAAAGGCAAAGCTGCATTTTAAAGATTACAGTTTAGAACCAGAGCAGTCTGTCATTTCTCATTTTGATTATATTTAACAAAACATTTTGCCAGCACTCAAATAGTTATCCTGAGGTGCTTGATCTGTTCAGATGCTTGATGTAAGGTGAATGGACAGTGAACGCAAAACTGAACCATCTGCACTACAGATAAGGGTCCATTAAAACTGGCAGGGTGGTGGTGCTGTGACACATCTGGTTACATCCAGAGAAGCAGACTGCCAGAAAAAAAATTGTGCCCTTAAATAGAGCATGAAGCTACATTTGAACAACATTTTTTATTGGTATCATTTTCTTAGTACTGAGCAAAGGAAGGTTGCAATTGAACACTCAAGGCAGATTCCTCATTGGGAGTAAGAAATAATATGGATGCCTTCCAGGCATACACCAATACCATTATTCTTGATGGATTTTTGTTACCTTGGAGATTCTCAAAAGATATAAAATGCTACAAGGATCTGATTTCTTGCCTGTCATGAACTTAGAAGTCATGATATAGTTTTAATGGCTGGGGGGCAATATTTTACGTTAAAGTGTCTTCCTTCATCTAATCAGAGTCTGACAGAATTAAGATTGAAAGTAACCTGAGGTAAATGATTAGACCACCATTATTGCTTCAAGAACTCTTACCTGTCAAAAGAAGCACAGATGACAGGTACTGAACTTCGTTGACGTGCCCTTTGCTCGGGGAAACAATTTAGTCAGTAGCTCAACGTCATTGCTTATATCAGAAATGCTTTATACAATCCCACTGTCCCGGGTGGCATCCAATACTTTGGGTACAGAAAAGCTTTTGTTGTATTAAAACATATCATGGGGACTTAAAGACCAAATGAATGTCCTGCAGCATCAGATGCCTGAGGGTTTTTTTTTGCTGTGAATATACACTGCATGTTGACAGCAAGAGAATGAGTTTAAATGCTCACTGGGCTAGGTTGCTGTGAACTATCTCAGTAGGCAGGTGCATGGCCATCATTTACACAAAGCCAGCTTTTGAAATCCCACTGCCAGCTCTTCCTGTTGCAATGGGGGCTAGCAGGAAAGAAAACAAAAATGTCCAGTGTGCAGGGATAAGATTTTCAGTAAATTGGCAACTTTATCTCATGTTTGCGAGTGAGAATTAATTAATGCAGCTCTAATTATTTGCTTGCATGATAGCTTTCCACCAAATGTCTTGCACACTGTCCTTGGAATTGAATTCTATTCATTTGATCTTGTGAGTGCTTTGAAGTGAATACAACAAGCTTTCAGAGGTGGAGAGCTTTTTTTTAAAGCCGTTTAGCCCCATGAAGATTTCCAATCCACCTTGGCTGCTTCTGCAAAGTATTTTTTGGAGGTCAGACAAATACCTGACACAGCCAGCTGTTCGTCTTGTTTTGATGAAGTTCCTTAACTTACGAATCTGGCTCAGATGATGATACAAAAGTCAGTTGCACATTGATTAATGTTGAACGAAGTACTAGTGGTTTCAGTATTTCTCCCTTGCCCATGCACTAAAGTTTCTTTGGTTCCATCCCTGAGAAGTTCTAAATCTCATGCTCAATGGATTCCATTAAGACCAGGCTGAGCAACAGATTAGATACTGAATCAAAAATCATAATGTTTCCCTGCAGCTTTCAGAGAGGAAGACACCAGGCAGGGGTATTATGATGAACTCTTTGACCTGTTGTGCCCCTACTTGGTTACATAAAAGGTCAAACTAGCACCACTGTCTTCATGAAGGGCTTTTGCCTGAAACATCAATTTTCTTGCTCCTCAGATGCTGCCTGACCTGCTGTGCTTTTCCAGCACCACTCTAACCTAGACTCCACTGTCTTCATTGTCTAGCCTGTTTTTTAAAAATACATTTTTGGTTTATGGTGATTTCTGGAATCAGGAGAGGTCACAGTTTAGAGGTGCTGTCAAAACTGAATTGGCACACTGCTACAATGCTTATTAATGATTGCTTTCATCCAATGGAGCTGCTTATTATTTTCAAATATTCTCCCTTCAAAATAGACTCTGGAAACCAATGGGCTTTTTTATGTGAATACGGTTGGTTTACAGCTCCGTATTTTGCATAAAAATCTAGTTTAGCCTAAAAGAGGTGCAACTAATACTATTTCAGATTCATCCAAATGTCTCCTAAATCCTTGACAAGTGAATGTCTTGCACATGTCTACTATCGTTTCCAACATTTTTAGCACTTCTGTTGGGTTATTCTAAAATTTGATTTGTGATCCTTGGCAGAACAGTCAGCAGGAATGCTAGAAGCATTTCTTTTTTAAAAGAAACCTCACAGCAATGAGCTGATTATTTTTTTTAAGAAAAGCCTTTCGTGTTTGTTCTAGTTCCTTCTGGAATAACATTGTGGGGTGTTTTATTTTGGAGCTGGAAGAAAATATATGTGCATCGAAAAAGGAAAAACACCAAGCAAGGCTAGATGGACCGAGATCTTCAAGGAGATAAGTGTACAGTAGGGTAAGCTACAATAGACAATAAGTGCAGGAGTAGGCCATTCTACCCTTCGAGCCTGCACCATCATTCTATATGATCATGGCTGATCATTCTTAATCAGTATCCTGTTCCTGCCTTATCTCCATAACCCTTGATTCCACTATCCTTGAGAGCTCTATCCAACTCTTTCTTAAATGAATCCAGAGACTGAGCCTCCACTGCCCTCTGGGGCAGAGCATTCCACACAGCTACCACTCTCTGGGTTAGACCAGAACTGCACACAGTACTCCAGGTGTGGTCTCACCAGGGCCCTGTACAGCTGCAGAAGAACCTCTTTGCTTCTATACTCAACCCCTCTTGTTATGAAGGCCAGCATGCTATTAGCCTTCTTCACTACCTGCTGTACCTGCATGCTTATCTTCATTGACTGGTGTACAAGAACACCCAGATCTCTTTGTACTGCCCCTACTACTACAGGAAAATTAATTGTACCCAAGGTTCAGTGAATTCCAATTTACCAAGAAATGGATGTAAGTTTGCTCGCTGAACTTGTAGGTTCATTTCTAGATGTTTCATCACCCTACTAAGCAACATCTTCAGTGGGACTCAGGTGAAGCACTGCTAAAATTCCTGCTTTCTATTTATATTTTTGAGTTCCTGTGGGATTCTTGTGCATATCTTTGTTTGGTTTGCTCAGGATGGATGTCCTAGAAGCATGGCATTCGAACTGGAACTCTATCAACAAGCACATTGAGTTAGACCTCATCTACCACCCCCTAAGAAATGGAACAGGAAGTGATTACACCGCAGGAAATAACATCACTGCAGGAAATGACATCACCAACCCAAAGAAACCCAAACATATAAATAGAAAGCAGAAATTTTCAGCAGTCCTTTGCCTGAGGCCCACTGAAGATGTTACCTAGTAGGGTGATGAAATGTTTGGAAATGAACCTTCAAGCTTAGCGAGCAAACCCACATCCAAAACCTCAAACTGAGCTACAAATCTTCTCTCAAAACTTGCTATTACTGAGAAATATCAACTTCCCCAGGGACTGGTGCTGCAGAGTCAAGTTAGTGTTTCTGAAGCATTGACAGCAACAAGTCACACACTTCATTCCTATAGTTGTGATGGTTTCTGTGACTTTGACATTTTATTCCTCAGGGTCCATTTACACTACAGTGCATATTTTATGATTTGGAGATGCAGGTGTTGGACCGGGGTCTACAAAGTTAAAAATCACACAACACCAGGTTGTAATCCAGCAGGTTTATTTGGAATCACTAGCTTTCAAAGCGCTGCTTCTTCATCAGGTGGTTGTGTAGGAGCAGTGCTTCGAAAGGTAGTGATTCCAAATAAACCTGCTGGACTATAACCTGGCATTGTGTAATTTTTAATTTTGTGCATATTTTAATTTTTACCACTATCAAGCCAATTACATGTGCACTCTTTAGCAAAACCGATCAGTTGATCTTCTATATTGTGGAGGCAAGGTTCAGATCGTGAGCTGACTTAATTTGGCACGTTCTATATCAAACACCTGGGTATACATCAACAGGAAGGTCTTCTACTCATTGATTGTGCAGCTGTTGTGTAATGACATGCTGTGCATCATTGTCAGTTTGTGGTTTTCTGCCACTTGTCACAATCTACACTCTGCATCAGTTATTTACTTTCTCACCCTTTCAGCCAGGCTGTTGTCTAGGGCTCATGGGATATGCCCAAAACATGAGACACATGACACCTGTAGGAACCTGCAGTCAGCTACAAATGTATAACATAATTGGAGTACTGGCTGAGTCAATTAGCAGCTTTCTGACACAAAACATCTGTTATGAGGATGAGTCTGGAGGTGCCATGGATTATAAATGGCCGTAGATTCATCATTGTCTGCTGTGTGCTCCAAAAGATCCATGGATGCTCCCAGCTGCAGAAGCTGAACACCACAGATTACTAAAGGATAGTTTGGCTGGATTTCCTCTGCTAACCCAAACCCTTCACACAGTTCACATCTCTGCATCCTAGAGTCTCACTTACCATTAAACCCATTTCATCCCTGCTCCAGGTTCTCAATCCAGGGTGTATATATGTGCTAAAAAAAAAACTCCTCTAAAGAAATGTACACATAGATTTCAGTCAAAAAGCATGATTTCAAATTGTTTTCAGATGTATACAACATCTAAAGGCTATCCTGGTGTGAACCTTCCATGCTGATATTCATTATTCTTCCAAACATTCTGAGGGGGTTCCGTTGGCCCAGTTGGCTGGCTGAGGTCATTATGAAGGTCTTGCCTACTCACTCTTGCCTGAGGCACGGTGACCCTCAGGTTAAGCTCACTATCAGTTTTCTCTCTTTCTTTCTAATGGTTGAGCAGCTATATGGACCTCTAGGATCATGACAACTCTTGAGTTCTCATGTCCCCTTGTTTTCATGGTCGTTGGGGTGGGGGGGGCTGGCGGCACAGCGGCTCAGTGTTTAACACTGCTGCCTCACAGCGCCAGGGACCTGGGTTCGATTCCAGCCTCGGGCGACTGTCTGTGTGGAGTTTGCACATTTTCCCTGTGTCTGCGTGGGTTTCCTCCAGGTGCTCTGGTTTCCTCCCACACTCCAAAGATATTTAGGTTAGGTGAATTGGCCATGCTAAATTGTCCATAGTGTTCAACGATGTATAGGTTAGGTGCATTAGTCAAGGGTAAATGTAGAGTAATAGGGGTAGGGGAATGGGTCTGGATGGGTTACTCTTCGGACGGTTGGTGGGGACTTATTGGGCCAAAGTTCTGTAGGGATTCTATGATTCAGATTTTAGAAACGGAAAAATCATAGAATGGAATGGGGGGTGCTGGTGAGAACTCTGCAGTGCTTATTGTGTCTGTATTTTCCATGTTCAAGATACATGCATCACTTTCCCTTTAAATGGCATCACTTACTTGCATTCCTATCCGTGTCATTGCCAATAGCCGCTGTTGGTATTGCAGACAGCGATCCCTCTGTATTGAGATAGTACATACACAAGATTAGGTTGGCGGCTTACACTTCTAGTCCCTTTCAAATATATATCAGGCTTGATTTAAAAATATCCCCAGTGGTTCAGGTGGAAGATTAGAAAAGGTAGGATCACTTAGACTGGTAGGTAAAAATTGAATTAAAGTTAAGAAAGTGAAAACTGATATTGGAAGTCTAAGAGGGAAAGAAGTCTATGAAAGAATGAGCAGAATTAAATGTTTAAATTTTTAATTCTTAAAACTGGGCTGTCACGGTCTGTTTTAATTCTACCATATTCATTATAAATATGGTGCTACTGACATTGGAGTAGATTTATTGCTATGACACTATTGCCTATCTCACTTTTATAGTATATTCGCTCAAAACCCGTAGCAGCACCAAGCACTCATGGGAAGGTTATTGCAATATTTATGATAACTTCTGATCTCCAATATTCTATTAGAATATATTAGTTCATTAATGAGTGCCTATTAATAAATCAGTGTTCCACATAGAATCTTGATGCAACTTGTGTTGCAAAAAGTCTCCCAGATCTTGGAAATGTGTGGAAAATTGTTGCTTTCCTATGTGTACCTGGAGAAACTGCACACACATCATTTTATACAAGCCTAGAAGAATCAATTTGCTGATTGTTTTAAATAGCAAGTTAACAGATGTGTGCGCAGCATAAATGAACATTCCTCTGAGCAAAGTAGAAAATGCTGATCTGAAATACGAGAAGAATTAAAAGAAATCGAGTTCTTTCACAGAATTTTAATGACTACAAAATAGTGTTGAAGGCATGATATAGATATTGGAAAAAATAGTTGCCCTGAATTGCCAGAAGGGGGTCAAGTAGTATGGTGACAGTTGAAGAACTTTCATCGTGTTAAATGGTGCAAGTATTGATGGGATGAAATTCCCTCCCTATTTAAATCCCATAACATTTTAAATCAAAATGAAGTGGACATTCTCAACCTAATTTTGTGTAGAATTACGTCCACAGCACATATCTGCCCATGATTTGATACTAATTAGCTGACTTGAAAGGCATACGTTGAGGTGAGTTGGATAGATAATTCGGAGATAAGAAAATTGCCACACTGTTGCAGCAAAGCTATTGTTATTTTGGTTGAAGTATGTTTTTGGGACAGTTTTGAAAAAGCCTTGACAGGTCCTTAACCCAGGTATACTGAAATCGAGAGAGAGCACAATTTTGTCAACCCCGCATTTCTCCTTTAATGACTTTAATCATCACCAAACTTCATGCTTTCTGAATCCTCAATTAGATGAAATGGAGTGGATTTTGTGCTAAAATGATAGCAGAGCTAACAATTCTCACCATTATAAGCATATCAAGTAGAGAGCCAATATCAGTGACCACAGATTCATAGCTAAGTGTGGAAATTGGGAAGATGCTGTTCAAAACGTCCTGCTCCTTAAGAAGCTGTAGCCAACCAGGAAACATAATCCTCAAACATATGGGCTGGCAGCAAGTTGCTGTACTGACAAAATGTGTATGCACTCTGGGTGGCACGGTGGCTCAGTGGTTAGCACTGTTGCCTCACAGCGCCAGGGACCCGGGTTTGATTCCTGCCTCGGGCGACTGTCTGTATGGAGTTTGCCCATTCTCCCTGTGTCTGTGTGGGTTTCGTCTGGGTGCTCTGGTTTCCTCCAACAATCCAAAGAAGTACAGGTTAGGTGAATTGATCATGCTACACTGCCCATAGTGTTAGGTGCATTAGTCAGAGGTAACTGTCAGGTAGGGGAATGGGCTTGGGTGGATTACTCTTTGGAGGGTTGTGTGGACTTGTTGGGCCAAATAGCCTGTTTCCATACTGTAGGATATCTCATCTAATCACTCAACTTACTGAATGCGTTGAATCCAGTGCATGCAAAAACTAATGACATAGTAAATCTTTGAAAGTAGTTATTTCCAATATCCTCTCTGTTGAAAATAAACTTTAACAGCTACGGATTTGTTACAATTTTCAGACAAACCTCTGTGTTTAATATACAGAGATATGAATCAGAAGAAGAGTAGGCCATTCAGCCCCATCAAGCCTGTGCCACCATTTGATCAGGTTATGGCTGATTTGACTGTGGCCTTTACTTTCCTATTTATTCCCTTATCGACTCCTTTAGCAGACAAAAATCTAGCCAAATCAGTTTTAAGAATATTTCAAGACCCTCCCAGTGTTCCAAAGTCCCTTGACCATCTGAGAAAAAAAACAAATGTTCTCTATCTCTGTCTTAAAGGCTTTTATGCTATGGTCCCTAGTCCTTTAAGCATTTCTGCAGTGTTCTAACCCAACATTTCTGTGCTGAGACTAAAGTTTACCCTTTGCCCGAGGGTAACCTAGTTCACCATTCATTCTTCCCTTCTCAGTAGCATTGGTCAACAGGCCAATCCTATTCCCAAGGACTTCACAAGATTGTTCAAAACTCAAATTAAAATTGAAACTAAAAGACCCCCTCTCTAAGCAATGAGGGTTTCCTTCAAGCTTAAATAAAAGGTTGCAGAAAACTGTAACAAAATCTTAAGGCCTCATTATTTACCTTTGCTGGGTCACAAATCAATCCAAGACAGACAAAACATTCACTACAAGGGCACACACACCCATTCATTCCAAATCCTGGCCTCAATCTATTTAAAAGAAATCAGCATGGCTACAGAATTGCATCAAATTTAATAATTAACTTCAGTCAAACAGAAACCCCAGAGGTTACAAACCCCCCCAAAACTCAAACTTCCAATAAATGATATTAATTAAGTATATATTTTTTCAAAAGTCTCACAGTTTAATCATTGTTTTATGATGGGCAGAAAATTGAAATAAAAATTAAAACTACTAGAGATGCTGAGCAACTCGGGTAGCAGCTCAGTTTAAGATTCCCTGTCTTCAGAATAGCAGAAAGGCAGAAAAGTAAGAGTCTGCACGCCAAAGGAAAGGAGAGGGGGATGAGAAGAGAAGCGTTATGATAGGGTAGAGGAGGGTAACTTCAATAACAAAAGAGTTCATGATGTAACAGCCAAAGAGAGTGGTGAGATGTGGGATTAAGAAAACCAATGTTAATGTTTGAACAGATAGTCAATTAAGCTTGCTGTTGCATACCAAAAATAATTAGAGCTTGTAAGAAGAAACTGCACTCTGCACTATTTTAAGGATATGGTTAATCTGCCTGTGTGTGGGTTGACAGTATCGTGAATCATTTAATATTATAAATGATCAGTTAGCCAGGTGTTTTAAAATAGTGTTCAGAATAATACACACTGAAATAGAAACATTTGAAACTGATGTTCAGCAATGAGCAGTTTAATGTGGCTAAGTGTAGGCCATGCACTTGGGATGAAACAGGCAGAGCGATTACATGATTAATGGGAATTTTTGACGAAGGTGGACCAGAAAGCGGGTTTTGAGGTCAAGGCTGATGGAGTCCCTGAAGCCATCAAGATACTGCCCGGCAACATTCTAATCAGCCAGTAGTTTGCATTAAATGAGGAATAAAAAGAAATTGCAAATAAAGTAAGCCTATTATTATCTAAAGCATTGGTCTCGTCCTGCCTAAAATTCCACATGCATTTTTGGAAATCTCATTTAGGAAAAATGTAGTTAAATAGCAAAAATGAGTTACCCAAGATCACCAAGATGCTCAAAAGAAAAAAAAAGGACTTTGACTCCTAGATACGGGGTCTTAAGAAATTACCCAGCAGTTGTTCAGTTCAATGGAAAGTAGGGATGGGCAACAAATGCTGGCTTTGTCAATCATGTTCCTTTACCATGAAACAATATTTTAAGAATGAAACTAATTAATTTCTGGCATGATCACAACCAAGTAAACATTTACATTAATAAGATAAAGTTACTAAGACAATCAGGAGACCTATGAAGGAAGATCGTCACTTCTCAAGTTTCTAAGATGTCCTGCTTTATCTTCATCCAAGTTTGTATGACATCATTAGATTGGGCACACCATAATGAAGTTTCCAGCATTAATCCCTTTAGAACCATTATATTAAATAACATCATGTCTCCAAACACTTTTCCCTATGGTTAACATTTATGTGTATAATTACATATGCTACAATCCCGTCTCTTCTCAATTATTTTAGTTCAAATTTCAGGTGGTCTGCAGAACTCACAAATCTTCAAGAATGTGTTCTCAGCATTTATGATAGGATTTGGGTTTGAAAGTATTGACCTTGACACTGAGATCTATATATTATTACTTCAAAATAAACTGTCTTACATCCTTAATGTTCCTTACTAGGGTCATCCCAATTGGTTATTGGTGGATGATTGTTCCAGCATTTCTTGCTGTTCCTTCATACAGCTTTCCACAGTTGTACAAGCAATGTATCATCATTAACAAACACAGTGAATGCTGAAGAGACAGAGTTCTGAAAAAGAGTCATACCAGCCTCAAAACGTTAGCTCGGATTCTCTTTTCACAGATGCTGTCAGACTTATTGAATTTCTCGAGTATTCTCTGTGTTTGTTTCAGATTTCCAATGTCTACAATTTTTTGCCTTTAGTGTATAATCATTACTAGTCTGCTGTCTCTTTATTGACTGTATCTTTCCTGATAAGTTCCTGGGTCTATATCTGTTGCTCTTGGCCCAAGTGTGTCAATCATTATGCATGGTGATAGGGAGATAGGTTGCTGCTCCCTGGAAGCCTATTCCTCCTTGCATACATCATTATAATTGTGTGTACTTCACTTTGAAGGCAGATAAAGAGTTAACTCTTCAATTTCCTGCATCAACAATTCTGATGGTAGTAAGCCATAATGGAGTGGAATGGATCAATACTATATTAATGCTGTATAAAAGTAATCATTTTTTCTTCAAAAGCAACTCTACTGTCTGGACTTCACCCAGAGGCTATCCAAGAGAGCTTATTAAATGTTCAAATCTGCCAATGTCATTAACTTCCCTTGCATATATTTTGTCTCATAAGTAAACTCAAAAGGGGGATACAGAATCTGTCTATCCATGGGTACATCCTTGCCAACTCTTCCTCATCAAACAAGAAAACCAATGGTTGTGGTCTGACTCTATGAACACTTATAGTCCTGGGCGGTGGTATGAAAATATCTCGTATGCCCGTGTGACCAAGACAGCCTCCTTCACAATAACTGTTTCGAGTGTATCCATGCCTGACACTGCCTTGGAAGTATAATACAACAGTTTCTGTAATCCATCTGTTTGCTCCTGAGAGAGCACTGCTCATTTTCCACTGGCCAAAGCATCCACAGTTATGATAGTTGGAAGGCTGGATTGTTGCAGGCCAGAATGTCTGTGCATGTCAGTATCTCCATAATCTCTGGAAAGCTGTCTCCTGATATGTATTTGAGACCATCCTTGAGGAGTTGGTGCAAGAATTAAACTGCAGTTGCCAGGTGAGGCTAGAACTTCGCCAACTGATTTATCATGGCTGAAAACATTTGTAGTTTACAAACTGATTTCAGAATGGTAAACTCCTTTAAAGGCCTCAATTTTCTGTAAGCCTGTAAATATTCTGTCCTTGTTGGTAATGTGCCTGAAGAAGTGAATAGACTCCTTAAAGTTTACACTTGCTGTTGAGAGCAAGCACATTGGCTTGAAGGCATTTTGAAATTACTGATGTTTCTCAAGCCTTTTTTCACACACCAATATGTCATCCATATGGGTTATGACCATTTCTAGTCCTTGTCAAAATTAGAGGTGAGCTGTTGAAATATTTCTAAAGTTGAGACTATCCCAAATGGCAATCTATTGAAGCAACATCTCCAATGTAGATTTACAAATGTGTAAGTAGTCTTGATTGCTTGTCTAATGGCACAAGCTAGAACCAACTGTTGCTGTTGGGATTAATAAAAGTTCTACTTTTACACCATTTGGCTCAACTCTCAACTCGATCCAGTATAGAAAGGGGATGGATTTCTCTCCCCATGTCCTTGTTAAAGCTGTATTTGGTCAATGTAAATTCTGGTGCAGCCATTGGTTTTGGATGCAGCAACCATTCCCAAATGACATCTGATTGGTTTTGTCACCATGGAAATAATAGCCATTCTGATCATTTCAACAAGTTGCGTCTAGATTTGTTTCATTAATCGATGCGAAAGCTTCCTGGGCATATGGAGAGGCAGAGGTTTCATAGTCTTCTTTAAAAAAAATATTGCATTAGCCATTGAATTTCCTCAGTCTTGTAAATGGTTCAGGGTACTCCTTTTCAAAGGAAACTTACGATTGTGTTGTTCAGTATGTTCAATCTTTAAAACCTTTGAAAGAATATTGAGGACAAAAACCATACTCATGCTCACAAGAGAGGTTTTTCTCATTATGAAATGTGGACACAGTCTGTATTATTTTACACTGTTTGTATTGCAGTGTTTCTTGCAGAAAAACCTTTAACCTTGAGAGGTCTTCCATCGCAGTAATGATTCTTGTCCTGTATCAAATTAATATTCATGAGATATTTGTTGACATAAAGAAATTGTTAATTTTGTGTTGGTTAGATCACCAACTCAATGTTGAGTATCTTTTCTTCAGAGATGTTATTACACACTTCTGAAGCAGGTGGAACTTGAACCCTGATCTCCTAGCTGAGAGGTACAGACATTACCACAGTGCCACAAGAGCCCTTGAGTTTATTTCTAAAGCTCCTGCCTCCATTGTAATTATATGTATGCATGAGTAGCCAAGTAACATTTTGTTGCTTTGTAATAGTGACCTAATTCTACACGTTTTCTGGAAGTGACCTACTATATTATAGATATAGCTTCCTTTTAAAACAAAAATCATTTATGAGATGTGAGTGATATTGGCTAAAGCAGCACTTACCGCCCATTCTTAATGAACCAGAAGGCATTTCGGAGTCACATTGCTGTGGGTCTGGAGTCACATGCAGGCCAGACCAGGTAATGATGGCAGAGTGCTTTTCCAAAAGGTCATTGGATGAATCAGATGGATTTCTATGACAATTGACCACAGTTGTATTGTTATCATAAACCAGCTTTTAATTCCAGATTATTATTGAATTCAAATGTCACTGTCTGCCATGATACACAGTGTACCCTGCACACCAGAATACCTTGCCACCTCCTCTTATAATAACTTAAATCTGAGAGTCTCCCTTGTTCCACATCATTGACACTGATTCATGGGGCTAAATATTTTTGGAAGTGTTTTTTACTTCCACTAAGATTCATGTTGGCTATCCACGTTGATTCATGTTGACTTTTCCCTTGCAATCTTCTCTTCCTCTTCTCATTAATTATGCAACCTGTCTTTCTGGCCCCCATCTTGTGGATTCATGCAGCAGGAGAGGTGTTGCCATTTGCTGGTGTTGGAACTTTGTGACATTTTATGGCACTGATCCTGTATTTAAACAGCAGCTCCACAATGCTTCAGAATTTGCAAGCCAAGGAATGCTTCTCACACTCGGATGCTTCAATATTATTACTGAGGACATGGCCCAGAAAGGAAAGCCTGGACTCCATTCCACTGACAAGGATCTGAAGGTGCTAATGGATGGGGTAGTGGTAAAGAGAGCAATTTTTTTTCCAATTCACCACCAAAGGAGGCCATGAACAAAGAACAGTATAGCGCAGGATATGCCCTTCAGCCCAGGAATCTGTGACGTCTTTCTAACCTTCTACCTCTATTCAGTCCCTATCCCTCTGTTCCCTGCCTATTCGTGTATCTGTCAAGATGCCTCTTAAAAATTACTATTGTATTTGCTTCTACCGTCTCCACTGGTAGTGCATTTCAGGCACTTACTACCCTCACATTTCCTTTAAACTTTCCCCATTTCACTTTAAACCTATGTCCCCTCGTAATTGACATTTCTACCCATGTCACCTCCAGCCTGGGTGAAGATAGTACTCTGGCTCAGTATGTCTGTCCCAGGTGAAATACAGTAAAAAAGTTAAGTGAGCTTTGGTTCGGCACACGGATAAGTGCCACCATCTTTCTGCTACCTCACATTCACAGCCTCACTATTCATTCAAACTGTGTCAGTGTACACACATCTCACCAAGGATCACGGATGATAAGTGTCACTAATGCATGCATAAGTTCTGCTCAGTGATTCTAATTTAATTCATCCTCTCAAGATACTAATGCTTTCTGCACTCAGCTCTTGCTACTCAATCACTAGGGTCACTGGACACTTCCCTAGCTCTCCTGCGGCTGACTCTTCTATCCACCTCGATCATATTCAGTCTCTCCTTTTGTTTCATGTTTGAGAAAATGTCTTCTTTAGCCGGGTAGCAATGAGTGACATTAGAATGGTGGACATCAGGCTCCTCACCCCATATGAAGAGAAAATGCTCAATTTGTTTGGAGGAAAATGCAGCACTCTTGCATGGACAACCAATCAAGTCCATTAAGGACATTTAAATGGTCATTGGAGAAACACATGGATAATAGCGGAATAGTATAGGTTAGATGGGCTTCAGATTGGTTTCACAGTTCGGCGCAACATCGAGGGCCAAAGGGCCTGTACTGTGCTGTAATGTTCTATGTTTTATGTTATAGAGTCATTGGGTCATAGAGATGCACAACACAGAAAGATAGTACTCTGGCTCAGTATGTGTGTCCCAGGTGAAATACAGTAAAAAAGTTAAGTGAGCTTTGGTTCGGTCCAACCCGTCCATGCCGACCAGATATCCCAACCCAATCTAGTCCCACCTGCCAGCACCCAGCCCATATCCCTCCAAACCCTTCCTATTCATATACCCATCCAGATGCCATTTAAATGTTGCAATTGTATCAGCCTCCACCACTTCCTCTGGCAGCTCATTCCATACACGTACCACCCTCTGCATGAAAACGTTGCCCCTTAGGTCCCTTTTATATCTTGCCCCTCTCACCCTAAACCTATGCCATCTAGTTCTGCACCCCCCACCCAGAGAAAGGACCTTGTCTATTTATCCTATCCATGCCCCTCATAATTTTATAAACCTCTATGAGATCACCTCTCAATCTTAAATGCTCCAGGGAAAACAGCCCCAGCCTGTTCAGCCTGTCCCTGTAGCTCAAATCCTCCAACACTGGCAACATCCTTGTAATTCTTTTCTGAACCCTTTCAAGTTTTACAACATCTTTCCGATAGGAAGGAGACCAGAATTGTATGCAATATTCCAACAGTGGCCTAACCAATGTCCTTTACAGCCACAACATGACCCCCAACTCTTGATTCAATACACTGACTAATAAAAGAAAGCAAACCAAATGCCTTTTTCACTATCCTATCTACCTGTGACTCTACTTTCAAGGAGCTATGAACCTGCACTCCAAGGTCTCTTTGTTCAGCAACATTCCCTAGAACCTTACCATTAAGTATATAAGTCCTGCTAAGATTTGCTTTCCCAAAATGCAGCACCTCACATTTTTCTAACTTAAACTCCATCTGCCACTCCTTAGCCCATTTGCCCATCTGATCAAGATCCCTTTGTAATTTGAGGTAACCTTCTTTGCTGTCCACTACACCTCCAGTTTTGGTGTCATCTGCAAACTTACTCACTATACCTCCTAGGTTCATATCCAAATCATTTATATAAATGATGAAAAGTAGTAGACCCAGCACCAATCCTTGTGGCACTCCACTGGTCACAGCCAGCCAGTCTGAAAAACAACCCTCCACCACAACCCTCTGTTTTCTACCTTTGAGCCAGTTCTGTATCCAAATGGCTAGTTCTCCCTGTATTCCATGGACCTTGTCGAACGCCTTACTGAAGTCCTTATAGATCATGTCCACCACTCTGCCCTCATCCATTGTCTTTGTTACTTTTTCAAAAAACTCAATCAAGTTCATGAGACATGATTTCTCACGCACAAAGCCATGTTGACTATCCCTAATCAGTCCTTGCTTTTCCAAATACGTGTAAATCCTGTCCCTCAAGAATCTCTCCAACAACTTGCCCACCACTGATATCAGGTTCACTGGTCTATAGTTTCCTGGCTTGTCCTTACCACTTTTCTTAAATAATGATACCTGCAGTCTTCCAGCACCTCACCTGGTGGGAGCAGCTGTGCCCTAAGCACATCAGAGGTAGTGGGCTATTGTGGAATGGGAGGTTCATTATCAGTCAATCTGAAGAAGTATATTCTCTTGGTCTGGGGCTGGAAAAGTCATGTTCTGAGGTTTGTGAGATGTCTGGGCTGGCTGGTTTGGCCAATTTGAGGCATTGTGGGTAGATTCAGTGGCTAAGTGCAGACATTTTTTGTTGTTTGTTTTGTGGCCATGTCAAGGGTAGGCCGGGACCTGTATTTTCTCCAATAACTACTTATACAAATGAAGAGACCTGTTTTCACTCCACTTGTAAGATGATCTGTCTTATCCCCATTAAAGTTTTATAATATAATCAGTTTGGTTGGAGCTTAACATAATCATCAACATTAATCCTTTCAGAAGCTAAGTGAGATCTATAGAACTTGGTAATAACAAATAATATTAAATCATTATCTGTGTTTATTATTCAAAGAATCATAGAGTCCTACAACACAGAGACAGGCTCGTTGGCCCAAACTGGTCCATGCTGAAAATGTGTTGCTGGAAAAGCGCAGCAGGTCAGGCAGCATCCAGGGAACAGGAGAATCGACGTTTCGGGCATAAGCCCTTCTTCAGGAATGAGGAAAGTTTGTCCAGTCTGCTGGACAAACTTTCCTCATTCCTGAAGAAGGGCTTATGCCCGAAACGTCGATTCTCCTGTTCCCTGGATGCTGCCTGACCTGCTGTGCTTTTCCAGCAACACATTTTCAGCTCTGATCTCCAGCATCTGCAGACCTCACTTTCTCCCCAAACTGGTCCATGCCAACCAAAATGTCCTCCTACTTTAACCCCATATCCCTGCTCTTGGCCCATATGCCTCTAATCCTTTCCTATCCATGTATTTGTCCAAATGCCTTTTAAATGTTGTTACAGTACCCGCCATAACCATTTGCGTTGACAGTTCATTCCATAGGTGTTATACCCTCTGTGTAAACTCCTCAGGTTCCCTTTTATTCTTCCCCCTCTAACCTGAAACTGATGCCCTCTAGTCCTTGATTCCCCAACCCTGAATAAAGACTGACTGCACTCACCCTCCCCATGCCTCTCGTGATCTGTGCACCTCTGTATGGCCCCCCTAAGTCTCCTCTGATCTAAAGAGAAAAGTCCTAGCTTGTCCAACCCTTCCCAATAACTCAGACCATTGATCCCAGGTATTGTTTTGAATCTATCATATTTTATCAAAATGGCTCGGTAATATATCTTTTTGTACTGCCTGATGTTATTGTTATTCGTTAGAATATCCATTGCACTCTACCTGTAGGTGTATTTCTCCATGAACAGTGACCAGTGGTTGAATTTTCCAATTCATTCAAAATGGGCCAGAAGATTGGAGGCCTACAAATTAGCAAGAAGAAGCATCAGGAGGAAGCTTGAGGTTTTCCCATCATGATGGGAGATTATCAGCAGTAGGAACTGGTAACACCACCATTGTCCACTGACTGTCATTTGAGCCACTTAAGATTCAAAGTAAGGTAAATTTCCCATCCCTGCAAACATTTCATCCCCATTTGGGTGACTCTGTTACAATTTGGGGAATCTTGTAGGTTGAACCTAGACAAGCTCTCAGGCCTCCTTAAAGAACCCTCTATGAAGCATAGAATGTGCCAAGGGCTAACTCCTAATTCCAAAATGCTACTGCAATGGCAAGCCTTCACATTATTCCTAATGCCCATGATAAGGAGGCAAGCCTGTTTGCCATCAGCATTCCAAAAACAGTCCACATGTCTTTGAGGATGTCTCAGCAAGGAAGTACTATCCCTGTCATGTTGCTGCCTTAGCACTGACCACCATTGGTGGCGCTATTGCTGGGTTGTTGACCCTTTGATTATGGTGGCAGCTGCTTAGCTGCAGCTGCTGTCTCCAGAGCCATGGTCCTGAGTTAAGGATACGGGACAGTCCACAAAGGACTGAGTTAAGGAGAAATTTCTTCTCCCAGAGAGTGGTGAATTCTCTGCCCAAGAAAGTGGCCAAAACATTGAATGTTTTCAAGAAAGAGTTAGGATCATAGGGTATGGAGAGAAAGCAGGAACAAGGTTGGCTGATCATACATTGAATGGCAGAGCAGGCTCAAACGGCTGTATGGCCTAATCTTGCTCCTATGTTTCATCATGATGGTGAGAACATCAGATTTCTACGGTAGGTTTAACTAAGCATGCTAATATTGCATGTGCTTCTCTCTGTGCCTTTGGAGTTGATGTAAAGTTATATCTGAAGACCAAATCCTACTTATTTAGTTTTCTCAGGGAAATTAAGGTAAACTTTATTCTAAGTCTCCAGCCAAGCAACTAAAATATCGCTGAAAAATAAACAGTAGCTACCAATCTAATTGAAAGTAATTGAATTAGCATTATGTAAAACATAGCGCTCGTACTCAAAATAAAACAAAATGAATCTTGTCACCTTAGGTGGGAGATGACCTGCAAAAAATTAGCCTGCATGTATTGAATCAGATTATTATGATTAGTTTATATCTGAGGAGAATATTCACTAGTGTAGAGGCAAATGGTCTTTCATTGTGCAGGACATATATATTCCCTGGATACCTTGTCATGTTTCTTTTAAAATTGCAAAGTTGTTAATTTGGATAGCCTTCATTTGGGCAAAGTTACTTAAGGGGAAATTAATTGAAGCCTAGAAGGAACAGGATGATCTCATCATACTAATGCATTTGCTTAGTTAAAAAGAAATGTTTGTTCAATGATTAGGGATGGAGGTGCAAAATGTACAGACTGTTTTAATGATTTTTGGCCGTTAGTCTAAAACATGTGGCTTTCCAACTTTCGACTATGATTTTATTGTAAATACATTAATTTCTCAGTGTTGCAGTGGAAAGGAAATAAATAGCTGATGTAGATGTTATTTCAAAATTAAAACAGAAATGGATAATTTTGTTGGTAGATTTGTTTCTGAGCTATAGCTGTTAGATTTTGGTTTGATGTTCCATTTGAATAAGAATTTAGAGAGAAAACAGAAATGCTGATTCAGTATTCTCCAGCCAGCTACGCTAATGAGATTTTTATTAGCTAGGAGGAAGAAATTTAATAGAGGCTATTTTATCATATAATACTTTTGCATTTAAACAGTGGTATTAAAAATATAGCAGCTTGTGGCAGTTTAGTGTCATTGTTAATTAATGGACATGTTTTTTTTGTAAAACTGGTAGTACTTGGGGAAATAACTGCATTCACACAGCAATAAATTCACACAGTCATTACGTTGTACATTTACACTGGAATGGTTAGTCAGTAACCTAGTGGGATAAATAGATTACCCCTACCATTTCAAGAGAGGTAATGTAATAAGAATTTGTGAAATGTAGAAATGAAATGAAGCATGTGAAATTTTGGACTTTAAAATTACTGGAAATATGCAGTTCCTCTGTCTGGTGTGACCTTTAATTATAAGGGCATTGAAGGCACATTCTCAAAACATAAGTGTAGAGATTGTAACAAGTAAGCCAGAACATCATAGAACGTGAGTTCTCTGATTGAGGCTGTTAACCTGATCCAATCAGGGAGCTCTGACTGACAGATATAAACAGGAGTGCCAGAGGTTCTGCTCATTCTGAGATCTGGTTCTGAGGAAGCTGATCAGTGTCAAGGACTTAATAAAGGGTGACTTGGTGAAGCAATATTGGCCTCTTTGAGGTATTTCAATTAGCTTTCCTTCTGTCTTCACATGTTGATCAATCTACTCTGCATTTCCAGGATTTTTCCATTTTTATATCAAATGTAATATTCATTGTTTCAGACTCATCAAGCTTAACATGCATTTCCACCTTTTGCAATGGGCTTATCGCCTTGTTTAATAAAAACAAAATACTGTGGATGCTGGAAATCTGAACACAGAGAATGCTGGAGACACTCAGCAAGTCTGACAGCCTGTGTGGAGAGAGAAACAGTGTAAAAGTTTCAAGTACAGTATGACTCTTCCTCAGAACTTCTGTAGTCATCATTTTAACAAAACATTTATCATCTATAGATCTTTTGTCAACCTGTTGTATGGTATAGAGTGATTCATCAGAATCATTGCCTAACTCCTCTCCAGCAGCCTTTATGGACTTGCTTTGCTTCTTTCAAGCTAAAAACTGATTTGTAAAGCTATTCAGTCTTTTGCATTTAGAGCATTGCTTTCCCAATGCTGGACATGATTCCTTTTCCTGGGTATTGCTGTTTGCATTCTGTACTCTTGATCTTTCTGCTGGCCCTTTGGCAGATATTTTTCCTTTTATTCCAATATTTTGTTCATCTTTTGCCTGAACTAGGTCTTGGGATAACACAAACCCTCATCTGTTCTCCCATTAATACTCTATAACTAATGATTGACAAACACAGAACTTTTGCACATTTTCAATTGCATTTTTGAGGGTAAATTTATCCTCTCTCAGATGATTTGCTACCAATGCAGGATGTCTTACGCTTAAGTCACTCCTACCTCTGAGATAGTTTTCAGTTGTCCGGTAATGATATCTGATTTTAAGTATAGATTTGAAGTAAAACTAATTTAGTAAGATGCACATGGACATTAAAAACATATAAACTTGCATTTAGGAGTTAAACACAAAAAAACACAATCACAGCTGGCAAGGAAAGGATATATCAAAAGGGGACATGAGAGGATATATATATATTAAATAAGTTAGTGTTCGACACAGACAATACAAAGAAGTATTAACAATTGCTTAATCACTATGAAGGAGACCTGGAAAGACATGGAAGCTTCATAGCTGGGTATGAAAATAAAATGTTAATTTCAGAAGAAACATAGAATTCAGGAACAAGTGTAGCCCATTCAGCTCTTTGAGCCTGCTCTGTCACTCAATATGATCATGGTTGATGATCCAACTCAATTCCCACTTTGTCCCCATATCCTTTCATTCCTTTAGCCCTAAGAACTGTATCTAACTACTTCTTGGAAACATTTAATGCTTTGGCCTGATCGAATTTTTTGTGGCAGAAATCTGAGGTACTATTGACTCAAAGAAACCATCTAACTGATAAGAATGACAAAGATTCTTTTGACATTAATAAAATTACATGCCAGGATAAAACAACACTCATAAAGACAGAGAAATGAAACATCTTTGCTCATAAATCTTTCATGACGAATTCTTTTTAAGATCGAAAGACTAAGGGAGAGATAAAATGAATATCCAGATATGAACATGAAATATCTTTACAGATAAATGTTTAACGAATTATTATTTTGAGATTGAAAGAACAAGTGAGAGATGAAGGAAGTGTAAGAAAGACTTGATAAAAGGTTGCAACTACATAAAAGAATCTTCAATTAAGGAATAATGTTAAACGATGCAATATGACAATGAAAGCAGCAGGAACTGGCATTGAGGGTTGACACATACATTTGTGAAGCAGGATGAATGGAAATTATGTAAAAACAAGACCATTTTTGCTGAAAGTTTGGAAATATAAGGGACCTTCCTATAATACTTCTCAAAAGATATCTTTCTTACCTGGAGAAGATACTTTCCATTCTTCAGGGTTTAAGGTAAAATGGCTTTAAATATTGATGGATATTCTGTTTTAAGATATTGTTGGATATTTTATTCATAGTTTTTGTTAGATATTCCTGGATGTCCTTTGAGATTCTTGCAATAGTAGCAAATCAACTGAGAGAGGAGAAATTTACCCTTGAAAACACAATTGAAAACGAGCAAAATAACCTCAATGTGGATTCTGTTAGATTCTGCATTACTGTACATCTTTTGATAGTTTTTGACACTGGTTATATATATCCACATAGACTGTATTACTTTTTAATCTCATAATAAATTTGTAAAAACTGACCTTAATCTTTTCTCTACTTCCTTAGTAGGTGGAGAGTATATTTTCTGATTCTCCTTAGGCTCCAAAAGGATAGAGATGTACTGGTCAGATAGGTTGATCAGTGACAAATGGAATTCAATCCAGATAAATGTGAAGTGATACACTTAGGCAAGGTAAACAAGGCGATGGATTACAGGATGAATGGTAAGACCCTGGGATGCACTGAGGATCAGAAGGACATTGGTGTGCATGCACATCAGTCCCTTACGGTGTCAAGAGGGGTGGATAAAGTGGTTAAGAATGGTAACTTTCCTTTTATTAATCAAGGTATAGAGTTTAAGAGCAGGGAGGTTATGCTGTAACTGTATAAAATGTTTGTTGGGCCACAGCTCGAATATTGTGTGTAGTTCTGGAATCTGTTTTATAGGAGAGATGTGACAAGCACTGGAGAGGGTATAGAGGAGGTTTACCCAGATGTCGCCTGGGCTGGAGAGTTTCGGTTATGAAGAGTGAATGGACAGACTGGAGTTGTCTTCCACGGACCACAGGAGATTGAGAAGGGGCATGACTGAGATGTATAAAATTGTGAGGGGCACAGATAGGGTCGAGAGGAGGAAAGAGTTCCCCTTGATGGAAGGATCAATGACTCGGGGACAAAGGTATAAGGCAAGGGGCAGAAGGTTTAGAGCAGATGTGAGGAAAATCTTTTTCCCTGAGAGAGTAGTGGGAACCTGGAGCTCACTGCCTTTAATCATAGTAGAGGAAGAAACTCTCCATAACAGTTAAGAAGTATTTCTATGTGCACATGTAATACCAAGGCATATAAGGCTATGAGCCACGTGCTGGAAAATAGGATTAGAGTAGCTGGATGGTTGGTTTTGACTAGTGTGAATATGATGGGCTGAAGGACCTCTTCTTTGTGCTGAAGATTTCCATGACTCAATCATAATGAAGAGGAAAGTGCTGGATCATCAAAACATCTGGGATATTTTCAGCTTGGTTAAAGCTAATTAAAATTTAGCAAGTTATTTAGAGGATGGTGAGATTCTGGGACAGCTTCTTCTTCTGTGGGATAATTATTTTGATATTGCTAACCCAAAAACTTGGGTATTGGTGAAGTTGACTCGCTTATCTTCAGCCTTCAGAATTCATCACGTAAAGCAGGACAAATCCAACCCGGCCAATTACCGCCTCATCAGTCTACACTCGATCATCGGTAAATATTGGAAGGGGCCATCAACAGTGTTTTCAAACAGCACCAACTCTGCAATAACCTGCTCAGTGACACCCAGTTTGGGTTCTGCCTGGGCCCCTCAGCTCCTGATCTCATTACAACCTTAGTTCAAACCTAAACAAAAGATTTGAATTCCTAGATGAGATTAACTCTGTTGCATATTTTCTTACAATTTTAAATTTTAATGACCGATTGTTCTTGCTTTTATCCTATCTCCCTGTCAGATTGTACTAACCAAAGTACAGTCATTAATGTCAGTATTCCCTGCTGGAGAGTGAGAATATAGGAGCACAGCCACAGGATAAAGGCACTATTTCTTACTTAGGTCTGAAAAGAGAAGAAATTTGCTCGCTCACAGGGAAGTGAATCTTTGGAAACCCTAACAATGCCTTCTCTACGTTATGTATGTTTCCATTTTGCTTTAAAAAAGAGTTCCAGTAATCTTTTACAAAGGCCCTACTTGCTTTTTGCCTGCTGGGCCTCAAGGTAATCTAAAGTAAACAAAAATCCATTAACGGTGCCCATCCTAAACCCCAGCCTCAAAACCTGTCTTAAAATAAATTGCCATGTCTAAAGAATTACTAACAAGTTAAACTTCAGACATACAGAAATCTTGCCAGTTACTGAAACAAAAAGCAAAAATCCAAGCTCCTCTTGTTTCATCATGCATAAGTACCGAAGACAGAATCAAAAGTTTTCCTTATATTGAAAGAAATTCCTGGCTCTGACTTTTTAAAATTCATTGCCATTGTCATAGTAGTAGAGTAATAAATGCTATTAACAAAAATAAATCCCCCACAGTTTAATCACAGGACAAACTGCTGCACTTGCACTGAGGGGCACGGGAAAGATATAAAATTACATTCTCAGGAACCATGATAATATAAATTCAGAGGTACCTAAAAATGAATTTTTTTTAAAAGGACCAATATGCTTATTGATGGCTGTGAAAGGAAAACTTCTTGAAAATATAAGCCAAAGAGTATAACTGCTTTATTGCTCTTAATTCATCCCTTGATTGTTGGGCAACGTTGCTATCTTGTTGCTGTTCACAGTTTGAATCTTGAGCTGCACAATTCACTTCTTTCTTTTGACTAACAAGGCAAATATCCAGGCAGACAGAGCACCTCCACATGTCATTCATACATTGCAATGGAAATACAAAGAGACCACACAAGACTCTTTCCTCAATCTACCAGTTTGAGTCTGGTGTGGCTGATATAGATCCAAGTGAAGCTCCTCTTGTTTCATCATGCATAAGTACCGAAGACAGAATCAAAAGTATTCCTTATATTGAAAGAAATTCCTGGCTCTGACTTTTTTAAATTCATTGCCATTGTCATAGTAGTAGAGGCAGAGTTTTTTTACATTCTTGCTATTTTTAAAATACTTTCTCACAAGAAATATTACATTGAGAGGTCATCTCGTGAATTCTGAAGATAAATCATTTCAGACAGCTTAAGTGTCACCATTCTGGAGAAAAGGCGGTTGACATGACAATCCACACTGTCAGCGGCTGAGGATGAAGTTAAATTATTAAAGCATCAACAGTAAGATCACAGTGGACGTATAAAAAAGCCAATAAGCTAATGGACAAGTTGAGATGTTATAAGACTTGCAAATAAGTTGAAAGTGATGAAGATATAGAATCACTTAAGTTCAGTTGAAGGTACCTGAAGTCCGATCATTTAAGATAAATTGCTGATAACTGAAAAAGACCAACTTTAAAAAAACTTTCAGTTCTGCGTGTGGACAATAGGGGGACAGTTAGCTCCATCGGCTTATATGGGACTTGGCCCCGCACATGAGCATGGTAGTTGGCAAAAACAAACCACACAATGGTTTAGAGTGAAATATTAGTCGGCAATGATTTAGGGGCCTATTATTAAGTGGAGCACAGATGCTTAGAAAATAAACTATTAAAAATGATGATTTGAGAGACATGATAAATAGAAATATGGCAATCACCATGAAACACATATGCAAATGAATAGTTTAATTCCATCTTAAACAACAAAAGCATGTATAAACTCTCCTCCAGCATTTTATTTCAGGAAACTAATAAAGAAGCTGACAATGCATGTCTTCTGAATATAGTCCAGGACCTGGAGGTGAAATTTTTGCCTTTGTAATAGTGTTAATTGCCCATGTACATTTTATGGACTCAAATCAAAACAGCAGGATTCTAACAATTTTACAGTCGATGATTTTGCATAATAGAAATCTATTTTGTTTCTTCCAACACATCTCAGCCAACTAACGTTAACACATGAGTGGACTGTGCATTAAAAAAAAATATTAAATGACAAACATTTGAATGTCTGGCTTATTAATGAAAACACTTCTGATAAGCGTTATGTTCAAGAAATATCTAAGCATGTTTCATCAGATGGTTAAAAAAATTCCAAGAAAGAAAATGCTAGTAAATTACTGAACTGGGAAAAAGTCCAGAAGAAATATAACAGAAAAGCAACAAGGTAAGTTAAGAATATCATTCCATCTTAATGTCGAGCTGAAGGATGTATGTGAGGGGTGAATCTAAGTTAAGCACATTCTATCCAAGAAACACTTCAATTATACAGAAAAATAGTAAAGGTGCATGAAATATTAAGTATACAATGCAGTTTAAAATAGCATTAATGCAAATTATATTGTCCATGTCAGACTGATAAGAATGTATGTAGGTCTCAGTAAAACCTCTTGATTGTTGTTTCCTAAACAATTCAGCATGTTTTTTTTAATGTACAACAATATACACTGAAGAAAACATGACCCTAAAATTAATCTAAGTATCAATTTAAACAAATAACAGCTGAAAAATATTTCTTTCATTTGACACACAAAAGAAAATAAACTTTAAAATGAACCTGACCCTCTATGACGCATCCTGGAATCATCAAGAGAGTCACTGAAAAAGTATATGGTAATGTGTCAAAAGAAGCCAAGAATAGAAAAGGGGATCTTGAAGATTGGAGAATAACTAATGTAGGCTTTGTTTTTTTAAAAAAGAAGTTTGGCACAGAGATAGCATCTCCAAACAGTGAAGGTAACATCTGTATTAGAGAAATACTTCAGGGGAGTTTTATAGGCTGCTCCCAGTTGTAATCAATGTTTAGCTAAAGATCACAGGGTCCTTGAGGTGTCATTATTCAGAATCAGTCAATCATACTTCACAGGTCGACTGGGTGCCTAACCTAGTGGACAGGGGTTTAAAATGAATGAATTTGTTACATTTACAGAAGGTTTTTAAAGGAGGTTGCTTTGTGAAATTGGAAGAATATTTAACATAGATTTGACATTGGAAATAGATATTGAAAGATTACATAAAATTCTGTGAAAGTGCTCAAAAGTTAACCTAGTTAACCTTCTAAACTATGAAGGAAGATATATGAAACACTATATATCTATAGTTGAAATTAAAATTGAAAGGAATCGAGAAGAAGTTCTTTAAAATACACATTTAAAGAAACTCCTCTGAAATGAATTTTTGATTATTTTAATGTAGCATTAAACCATTACCTTTTATTTTAAAAAGTGAGCTTGACTTTCCTTCTGTTTCTTTTGGAGCTCTTGTGGCTCAGTAAGGAGTAAAATGAAATGGTCATCAACACGTCAGCAAAATCTTGCACCAGAGTTCTCATAGTCGCATAGATGTCAACAGCACAGAAAGAGAACTTTCAGTGCATCATGTTTGCGTTCTGAACAAAGATCTGACTACACTAATCTATTTTTTCAGCTTTTGGCCCATAGCCCTCATACCATTGAGGATGCCAATCTTGTTCCCAACCAGAAACAGGCAGCGAGCACAGCTGAATAAATGGCTTAGGATCTGGTGTAGGAGGGAGGCATATCTTGATGAATAGGATCTCTTCCAGGCAGGTGGGACCTGTACAAAATGGATGGGCAATACGTAAATTGAAGGGGCACCAGTATCCTTGCGGAAGTGGTTGGTTGGTGCCACTTGGACGGATTTAAATCAGAATGGCAGGGGAATAGAAACTGGAGCAGCAGTTCAGGAGATGAGGAGAAGTTAGAGGTAAATAAAATGAACAGGGCAGATCTATAAAATGTGTATTGAGTAAGACAGGAGGGAGGAATAATAAAAAGATGCTGAAGGACAGATTAGAGTGCACAGCCAAAATTAGAGTTCTTTATATAAGTGCATGGAATGTAGGAACAAATTACATGAGATGCAGGCGCAGATTCAAATTGGAAACTATGCTATGGCAGCCATTACAAAGACATGACTGCAAGATGGTCAGGACTGGGAATTAAACATTTCAGATTGTCAGGTTTACAGGAAGGAGAAGGAAAATAGCAGAGTGGGTGGAGTAGCATTACTGATTTAAAATGTAAAAAAAAAACATTTCTATTGTTAGGCAAGAAGGGAAATCAATCTTTGGAGACCTTATTGATGGAACTGAAACCATTAAGGAACTAAAAGCACAATAGTTTTCATATGTAGACCACCTTTTAGCAGCTCGTATAAATGCTGAAATTAGGGAACTAGGTAGCAAAGGAAAAGTTGTATTAATGGGGATTTTAATATAAACATAGAGTGAGACAGGTAGACAAGCACCTCCCAGAAAAGTTATGAATTTCTAGACTGTGTCTATGATATTGCCTTACGAAACTATGTCTTGAATGTGAGAAGGGGACAAGCAATGCTGGCGATCTAGTAATGAGCAATGAGATTGATTTAATCAGTGACCTAGCTGTTTGTGAGTATTTGTCAAATAGTGATCATAGCGTGATTGAGTTTCATGTAGTGTTTGGAAGATACAAGCAAAGATTGGATACTAGAATTTTAGAATATGGATTTAAGTAAGGCAGACTTTAATGGCATGAGGCAGAGACTCTTCACAATAAACTGTGATGCTCTGCTAATAGGTATAACAACTGTAGAACAGTGGATGGTGTTCAAAGAAACATTTCATGCTATTCAGAAGCAGTTTGTACCCATGAGAAGGAAAAGCTCCACCTCACCAAAAAAAGGCATGGACATTTAACGAGGTTAAGGATGGCATAAAGTTAAATTAAAGGGCCTATAAATAAAAACAGTACAGATCCTGCAGAATGGGACACATGAAAAGACCAACAAAGGGCCACAAAGTGAATTATAAGAGCAGCTAAAGCGAATTATGAAAGAAAGTAAGAATGAAACATAAAATACAATAAGAAGAAATTTTGTAGTTATATAAAGGGAAAGCAATGGATTAACTGTACCATTGGTCCACAGAAAGGTAAGAGTGGGGATATTGTCAATGGCCATGGGGAAATGACAGGCATGCTGAATGATTACTTTGCATCATTATTCACAACAGAAAAGGAGGATAGATTACCAGAAGCCCCAAATAAATTCAAGGACAGTTAGTTATGAGTAATAAATGCTAGCTAGCCAGCAGTGCCCATGTTCCATGAGTGAGTTTTAAAAAAATAGTGACAAGCTGACTGGCTTTGTGTCTGTGCTAAAAGACAAGCCAAGACTGAAGTTTCCAGACCCTGTTAGCTCTGGCTGAGGGGGCAAAGGGCAAAAAGTCAAGACAGGGCAAAGCAGAGGTGTTGCGAACATCCAGATAAACACTAAGTGAGCCTGTGCTAAGACAGTGATTGAACAGCCCTGAGATGCAACTGGTGCACTCCATGGGGCTGGGTGCCTTTTAAAAAAAATGATTTCTAAGATGTGGACATCACTGGTTGGGTCAACAATTAGCAGTCCTGTTTGCTGAGATAGACGCACAGTGCCATTATGGAGGAACATCCAGGATTTTGACCCAGTGACACTGGAGGAACAGTAATATCTTTCCAAGTCCAGTATTTGCAGCCCTTGTCCTTCTAGATGGTATGGGTCATGGTTTTGGAAGGTACAGTCGAATGAGTCTTGGTGAATTCCTTCAGAGCATCATGAAATTGTTAAACACTGCTGCTACTAAGTGTCAGTGGTGGAGGGAGTAAATATTTGTGGATGCAGTGCTAATCAAGTGGGCTGCATTATCCTGAATGGGAACAAGCAACTTAAGAATTGATGGAGTTATACAAATCCAAGCAACTAGTGGGCATACCACCATTCTCATGACTTGTGACTTGGAGATGAGGTTAATGCCCCCGCTTATAAAATTAACCCCAAGTTACATTGCTAAACAGTTAGCCAAGTGCAGAGCAATGTTTGTGTATGGAATAATTATTGTTTAGGCAGGTCAGTTTATTTACAGAATTTGTGTTGGTAAAATAAAAGCACAAATAGCAGCTTTTGAATATATTTCAAAACTTGGGCAAAAAGAAAGAGTTAAAGGAAACCCATTTGAAAATTTGAAGGTGGATGGGTTTAAAGGGACTTTGAAATCTCTTGACATTTATGAATTTCTAAAAAGAATTCTCCTCGGAGAGCAGTGATAGTCTATTTTAAAGTGAAGATGCAAATTTGTACAAAGTACACTCCATCTTGAATGAATAATGAAGTAACTGCAGACTTTGAGATACAAAATAATCATCCCAACATAGATAAATGCATGTCTCACTTGGAGTTGTGACCAATGGCCTAAACAACTAAGCTCAAAATAAAACGGATGAAGCAATTTTTTCAAGTTTCTGCAAGCAAGGCCTGAGGGAATGCAAAGAGGCCAAGGGTACTACAGGTCAAAAGCAAACAAGGAACAATCAAAGCCTATTTTGCATATTGAACAGGAGTACTCGAGACTCAATACGAAGTTCTCAACCAGAACAATAGGGAGAGACATTATATTTGTGTATTCCCCCAGTTTCACATCATGGAGTAATCATATCTCTGAAAGGGGATGTGTACCTGGCCTAACCTCATCGGGTACAATGATCCTGCATTGTAACCCCATTAGGTGAAGTTAGACAACATTCTACAGGGGCTTAGAAAGGGTTATAAGAAAGGACATCTGCCTCCCATTCCCTCAGAGAAGACTCCGTGTGAGACTTCATACTAAGGAGACCCTAAGTGTATCCACGGAGTTTAGTGACTTGAATCCAGCAACTTGTTCAAGTTCACCAAAGTGGGTAGTATATGTGTTTCTCAGGCAGTCAGCCTAGTTTGGGGAAAAGTTGACTTCATTTCCTGTGTAAGAGTACAGAGATACAGGCTACTAGACTAGATGGGATTGAGGTTCACAAGGAGGATGTGTTAGCAATTCTGGAAAGTGTGAAAATAGATAAGTCCCTGGGCCGGATTGAATTTATCCTAGGATTCTGTGGGAAGCCAGGAGGAGATTGCAGAGCCTTTGGCTTTGATCTTTATGTTGATATTGTCTACAGGAATAGGGCTGGAAGACTGGATGATAGCAAATGTTTTTCCCTTGTTCAAGAAGGGGAGTAGAGACAACCCTGGTAACTATAGACCAGGGTGCCTTACTTTGGTTGTGGGTAAAGTGTTGGAAAAGATTATAAGAGATAGGATTTATAATCACCTAGAAAGGAATAAGTTAATTCGGGATAGTAAACACAGTTTTATGAAGGGTAGATTGTGCCTCGCAAACCTTATTGAGTCCTTTGAGAAGGTGATCAATCAGGTGGATGAGGGTAAAGTGGTTGATGTGTTGTATATGGATTTCAGTAAGGCATTTGATAAGGTTTCTCATGGTAGGCTATTGCAGAAAATATGGAGGCATGGGATTGAGGGTGATTTAGCAGTTTGGATCAGAAACTGGCTCGCTGAAAGAAGACAGAGGGTGGTGGTTGATGGGAAATCTTCATCCTGGAGTTCAGTCACTAGTGGTGTACCCCAAGGATCTGTTTTGGGACCATTGCTGTTTGTCATTTTTATAAATGACCTAGATGCGGGCGTAGAAGGATGGGGTGGTAAATTTGCAGATGACACTAAGGTCGGTAGAGTTATGGATAGTGGCCAAGGATGTTGTAGGTCACAAAAAGACACAGATAAGCTGCAGAACTAGGCTGGGAGGTAGCAAATGGAGTTTAATGCAGAAAAGTGTGAGGTAATTCACTTTGGAAGGAATAACAGGAATACAGAGTACTAGGTTACTGGATTCTTGGTGGTGCAGATGAATAAAGAGATCTCGCTGTCTATGTACATAGATCCCTGAAAGTTGCCACCCAAGTTGATAGGCTTATTAAGAAGGCATACGGTGTGTTAGCTTTTATTAGCAGAGGGATTGATTTTCAGAGCCATGAGATCATGCTGCAGCTATACAAAACTCTGGTGCGGCCACACTTGGAGTATTGCGTACAGTTCTGGACATAGCATTATAGGAAGGATGTAGAAGCTTTGGAAAGGGTTCAGAGGAGATTTACTAGGATGTTGCCTGGTATGAAGGGAAGGTCTTTTGAGGAAAGGCTGAGGGACCTGAAGCTGAAGAAGTTTGGGAGGTGAACTAATTGAGACATATCAGATAATTAGAGGATTAGATAGGGTGGATAGTGAGAGCCTTTTTCCTCAGATGGTGATGGCTAGCACTAGGGGGCATAGCTTTAAATTGAGGATATAGGACAAGATGTCAGAGGTAGTTTCTTTTCTCAGAAAGTAGTAGGGACAAGGTATGCCTTGCCTGCAACAGTAGTAGACTCACCAACTTTAAGGGCATTTAAATGGGCATTGGATAGACATATGGATGAAACTGGAATAGCATAGGTTAGATGGCTTCAGATTGGTTTCACAGATTGCCGCAACATAGAGGGCTGAAGGGCCTGTACTGCACTGTAATGTTCTATGTAAGAGTATTCTTTTCATTTGCGAGTGTTTGTATACAACTAGGTTTGAATTACAGTCCTCTGTTTATTTCATGTAATAAGATCTGGAGGATTTACTAATTTTATGAGTAATAAACTGATCAAAGTATCTGTATAGAATATTTCACAGGTATTTAGTTAAAGGAACCTGAGCTATAGTGAAGTGATAATTGTTTCTATAATCATGAGCTGGGGCATTCCTCACTTTTGTGGTTCAAAGCTTTCTCGAAACAGCAAAAATAACATGAATTGCATAATGCACTTAATACAGACATCCCAAGGCATTTCACTGAGGTTTTATCAAAGTGAAATGGACCCTGAGCTAGAAGAAAGTGACTTACATTCAGAGTGTCCAAAAGCATTGTCAAAAGCTCCCTTTGAAGGACAGTATTGAAGGAAGATGGAGAGGTGGAGAAAAAAGGGAATTTATGGAAGAAATCCCAGAGTTTTGGGCTCAGCCAGTTGATGGCATCTGGAACCAGGAGTTAGAGGTCACTGCATCAAAGGCCATGGCCAGAAGAATGGAAAGTTCTGGAATTGGCATCATCACAAATGAGTTTTCCAACACTAATGCTGCAAAGGTGGAATTAATCAGTCTTTATAATGAAGATGAAATAAGAGTGAGAGTTCAATTTGGAATCAAAATGTGAACAAACAGAAATCTAATTAGAGTGCTTCACAGACAGAGAAATGAGCACAAATTTGGTTGGTAAAACACTTTCAACAACTTTTAGAGAAGGGAGGGAGAATAGAGACGGAAGTGCAGGAGGGATGCTGTTGTAGTTTCCAAAGACAGAGGAGACTAATGTCAGGGTTTATTTACTTGATGGAGGAGACTACTCTGCTGAGCTAAACATGGCATTACCTTCAAAAAGACCCAAAGGGAAACCCAAAATAACATCCTCCAGCTGACACTATCAAACTGCGACCTGGCACATGCTTCCTATGGTTGAAGATATGATAGTTAGATTCTGACAATCAGCTGCTCCCATCTCATAGCACATTGTGGTATGTTTGGTGATTGTGAAGTTGATATTTCTCCAACTATGTTGTGCATGTTGGCACTAGGAGCTCGTATTTATTATTTAATTCTTTATTACCTTATCTTGTCCTACTTAATATGGCTGCCATGTGATTCTGATTTGCCCAAATACCAATGCTGTAAAATCCTTTGAATAATATTGATCTCCTCCATGCATTTAGTATCAACAGCAAACTTAGACATTCTGCTCACCATACCTTCTTAGAGGTTGTTAATAAATATAAATAGCAGAGATTCGAGGTCTAATCCCTTTGGGACTCTTGCAGTCACAACCATCCTGCGTGAAGTATTTCCACTTAGAACTATTCTCTGCCTTTATTATCAAGCCAATTTTCTATCCAATTTCCCACTTCACCTTTGATTTCATTAGCTTTCACCTTTGCTATAAATCTTTTGTGAGCAAACTTCTTTAATCTGATGAGGCATACCTAAACTCTGCACACTTAACAATGGATTCAAACCATTGTATTTTTAATGTGCCCCGAATACAGCTGCAGAACATTGTAGTATTGCAGATGCAATGGAATCTTCTACACTTGGACTGGAATCATGTACCAGCATAATTTGTTAAAATGAGGAGTGCACTTGGCATTAACCACATTGAAGAAAAGCACCAGACCATTGCAGAGATCAAAATTCTCCATTATTGTTGCATTGATAGTTCCCCTATTGTGCTGACAAGTACCTAACCTCAGTAAAAAGAAATGATGCTCTCATTCATCTCATTGCTGTTCACTGGACCTTGCTGTGGGCAAATTGGCTGTTACTTTTCTCTACATTACAACAGTAACCATCCTGCAAAGACATTCCTGGGATCATGAAATCTGACATATAATTTCAAAATTATTTCTTTAATTCCTTGGAACACAATCATGTGCAAGTTCCCTTCCAAACCGCATATCATCCTGAATTAGAACTATATTGCTGTTTGTCCAATGTTGCTGGGTCAAATTCTTGGAAATCCCTCTCTTCCAAAGAGTGTTGAGGGTGTCCTACATTGCAGCAATTCGAGAATGCAGTTCACCATCACCTTCTCAAAGCCAATCAGGGAGAGACAATAATTGTCTATAATATCCACATCACATGAATTAATTAAAAAAAAACATTTAAAGCAGCAATTTCTGGAGAAACTCAGCAGGGCGGGCTGTTTCTATGGAGAGAAAAACAGAATTAATGTTTCAAATCCAGCAACCCCCTCTTCGGAACACAAGATCCTGAAGAAGGGTCACTGCACTCAAAACTTCTAAAATATTTAGTTAGTTTAAAGTTGATTGCAAGTGATTGAAATACTATTTGCATAATAATGGTTGAGATTGCCTTATTCTTCAATATTTTTAAAGATGAACTGAGTTGACACAAGATAGGGTGAAGTCTGGTTTAAATTGGAGAGAAATAGAGTTGACATCTCGAATTCAATATGAGAGATGCTGCCAGACCTGTTGAGAGGGTTTCCCCAGCATTTTCTGTTTGAGATTTCAAGCCTTCATGGTGTTTTGCTTCTGTGTGGTTTACATTCTAACTTGCTTATTTTTGCTATAAGGTGAAATGTGCAAGTCAATAGATGTAAGCAGAGTTATCTTTCCTCTCTGGCAAAATGTATACACATGTAATGATAGAAAATAAGAAAGCCAAATAGATGAGCAAATGCATTAAAACTTGGGAATGATTGGTACTCTGACAATCAGGTCTAGAATGTCATAAAATGGAGCTCCAGTTTAGACATGTAACATTCATTTCCAACTTTTTTCCCAATTTTGGGAGGCTTTTTATCTTAAATAGACTAATGTTTTGAATCCTGCTGGTCAACCTTTTCACAATATGTTTTTCTGTACTGCTAAACCTCTGCAGTAATTGTCTGTCTAACTGCTTGTGCATGAAAGACAATTAAAATAAAATGTTTTTCAATGTTCAACTTTATGCCTAGCTGTTTGTGTCAGGAAGAGAACAAAACTCAGTGCATGAGAAGTGTCCATTCCTTAAGTAAAGAAACCACTGTAATGATCTAATATTTGGCCATTGGGATAAACAAGTTCAATAGGACACATCTTTTGTCTGAATTTGGAATCATATCACATCATTGGGGGTTTGTGAGAAAGTATCTTGTACTTGAGTATTTTTTAAGGAAGAATTTGTTTAAATAATAGTTACTGTGACACCTATCTTACTCACCATGCCTCTGCTCATCAGTCTGAACCTTTCTGGTTTGCTTCTCTGTGAAATGGCTTGGTGTATTTGCAAGGCATTAATGACCACAGAGCAGAACTTCCAAGTCCTCATAGAGGGAAGACAGTCTACTGGGGATCATTGTAAGATTGGGGTTCCACTTTTCATCAGTTTCTATCTCATAAAATGAATGGAGTTCAGCTACAACTATTTTCTTCCAAGCCGAATATTTAAAATAAACTAAAACAAAAAAAATACCCGAAGAACTGTAGATGCTGGAGATCGGAAACAAGGAATAACAGAGGTTGCTGGAGAAACTCAGCAGTTTGATTTAAAGTTAACTATTAGTTGAATGTGTGGATTGGGCTAATCTTGATTATAAGCCAGTTTGCATTCTCCATTGGGCAGGATTATCAGGTGTGGTGAATTACCAAATTTCCACTGTACATTATTCCAGTACAACTGTTGATCTTTCATTAATTTGAATATAATTGTGTGTCTAAATATCTAGCTGAAGATTGTCTTTCAGTGGAACCATTACACTTTTCTGCGTATTCACAAAGCAACATAAATGCATGTTTTGTTTTACTAAGAAAATGTCAAACTTCCTTTAAGCTGATGATTATCTTTAGCTGAATGGTAATCGATGAACTTTTCTCAACTCAGGTAGTCCAATCTAAATGGACAAATAATGTATTTTAATCTCTGGGCAGTATTTGTGCCCAACTCTTTCACCTGTAGTATGTCAAATTGCAATAAAAACTATAGAACAATCTTTGATATTATCCCCATTGTATTATTCTTCAGGGAAACAATGGGGCTGATTCTGTTTTTCCATCGTTCTCTTTATGCTTACTAGGGTTTCATCCATTTGACATTTTAGGCAGACCATTATTTAGGTAGCTGTGCTCCCTCAAGGAAAAGACAGTAACCTCAATAATGTATACACATAAATGTCTCTTAAGTCCCAAATGCATTTTTAAAAATCAAACTCACTTTTCTACCTTCATTCACAAATTGTCAGCATCACAGTCGGATGATGACCATTTTCAACATTATTGAAATGGTCCCTTCACTGGGAAAGCTGGATACATTTCAGACATTCATTATATTTCAGGCTCTGGAGTGTTTTGAGCCTTAAAGATTTCTGCCATTTACTTTTCTTACTGTACTGGTGTCATGTGCATTGAATGCTGCTATTTTTTGCACCTTCATCCTTCCCTATAAAGTTCTGCCATAAATCTGTAGTGATAGACAACTCCATTCGATTTCTACTCCTCACATATGGTTACCTAATGACAATACAATCAGCACGTGCACTTTGCTTAGTCAATGTAAATCAGCCTAATCACAACAACTGAATGGGCTTTCCACTGAACATATTGGATATGCAAAGTGGACATCTTTCCCATTCACCACTGCAATTCCACTATCCATCTCACAAAAAACATTGATGATAAAATGTTTAGCCAGGCCAGAATGAAATGTATTATTGAAGTTTTTTGAGATTGGTTGTGCCATATGTTGGAGGCATAGAACAAAGAGGAACCGTTTTGCTGCAACATTTTATGCAGTGGAAAAAATAATCTATCAACTCTCCTTGATGTATATACCTCTGGGAAGATGGGCATGCCTTTTCAATTCAACATCATTAATGTCTCTAGAAGCTAATATGCTTTTTGACTTCACTTCTGTGCCAAGGGACTCTTAGAAGTGATAAGATGGAGCAAAATTAATATTCACTTGGCTAAGTGGAGATTAATTCAGGAAAGCCAGCATGGATTTATTAAGGATAAGTCTGACTTATCAAATGTAAACCTTATCTCAGTTGCATTGTTTGCTGAGGGAACAAAGAGGACAACTGAGGGAAATGCAATTGATACAGTTTACATACAGAATTCTAGAACGTTTAATAATGTTCCTGATGATTGGTATGCCAGTGAATACATGGAGTTGAAGGGACAGGAGCGATGTGAAAACACTGTACACAAATTGTCAAAAGCAGCTAGTTGAGAAAGTTGTTAAAAGGTATAGAGGATCCTGAAATTAATAAATAGATGCACAGAACATAAAAATGAGGAAATTATGATTGTTTCAAGCATATCTTACCTTCAAGAGAATTGCGATTCTACCAGGCAGTTAACCTACCCTGTGGACTGCACACACACAAATCAGTTGGTTTGCTGTAATATCAGCTTTGTAACTTGTAACATGTTTTATTGTTTTAAATAAACAAACCCACAGAGTGTATCAATCCCTGATGAGCAATTGATTATTAGACCATTATCATTAACATGACATGGTGAACAGCAGTGGAAAACATTGTGCTGACGAGGTGTATTGTGCTTGAATTGTCAGCAATCAAGTTAATGTACAGGAGAAACATGTAGTTGACAGTAATAAATCATGCTAAAGCACATAAGCCTATCCTTTGTTCATTACAGCAGCAGAGTATTGAAAACACAGTTTGCTGGCATACCGACAAATCAGTATCCAGGGAAGACACTTTAACTCATTGAGAGTGGCAAATTGTAAGGTTATGAAATGGATTCACAGCAAGCAAGATAAGGGCAAACACATAATGTCAGAATATTCACAAATTTACTTGCTTTAAAATGGAACAGGTAAACCTTCCGACAGAATTTGTAATGTTTAAACAAATATTTGAGTTATGGTTCTTAGTTTTGGTTGTGTGCAATGCAGAAAAACAAACCATTAAAATGTGCTTAACAATTGGAAATGGATAGCTGGGCACACATAACACATTTGGGCCTACATTAGAAAACCAGTTCAGAATCAGATTAAAATTCCATATTTATCAACAGGATTCATGTCATTTAGGTAGAAGTCTTTGGAATGCATTGGGTACTTCATGAGCAGATTCAGTGAAAAAGACTGATTATGCGATTTTTCACAGGGACAGCTAGCTTTCCAGAAATGTTTGCTCAATAAAGTGAAGACTAATGTGGAAGAGCTTCTCAAGGAAGGACATAAGTATGAATTCTCAGACCAACAAAGCTTACAGCTCCTACAGCTACAATCTCAATCACTAGAACACCCAAACAAAGCCAGATATATGGAAAATGTACCCTGGGGAAGGTGGGAATCATACTATTGAGATGGTTTGCACCAGGACTATGCTAAGACCAATATTCTTGGAACTTTAATAACTCAGGAAGTTTTAAGCTAAGTGGTTTGTTATCCAATATCTTTTGAAACTAAGAATAGAAACAAGATAAGACAAAACAACAATAATATTGAAAATGAGGGTCAGAGAATGGCAAGAAGGGACAGATAGGAAAAAAAGACTAAGAATACACCAACAATCAAATCTAGAAATTACAAAGATAACAATAAGACAATCTTAAAAGCTATATATCTGAATACATGTGGTAGTGATACATTCCTGATGAAGTGCTTATGCCTGAAAAGTTGATTCTCCTGCTCTTTGGATGCTGCCTGACCTGCTGTGCTTTTCCAGCTCCACACTCTCGACTCTGATCTCCCGCATCTGCAGTCCTTACATTCTCCATGTAGCAGTGATAAAAAAGTAAACAACTTGAAACACATTGAAGTAAATAAGTATGGCATATGATAGACATTAAGCAGATGAGACAGCAGGGTGACATGGGATTGGATCCTGATTTTTATAAAAGTCATTAACAGGATGTGGAATTCAGTGGCTGAGGCAGCATTTATTATCCAATCCTAACTGACCTTGAGAAGATAGTTATAAGCTGCCTTCCTGAAACTCCACAGTCCATTTGGTGCAGGTGGATCCATAATGTTGGGAAGGAAAGAATTCTGGGATCCAAACCCAGTGGCACTGAAGAGACACTGATATATGTCAAAGTCGGGATTGTGAACGGTTTGGACGAAGAGTTGCAGGTCGTGGTTTTCCCATGTATCTGCTGCCCTCATCCTTCCAGATGAAAGCTATTATGGATTTGGAAGGTGCTGACTTGAACAGTTTTGGTGAATTCCTGCAGTGCATTTTGTGGATAGTACACTGTGTTGCTACTGAGTGTTAACAGAGGAGGAAATGAATCTTTGTGGATGTGGTTCCAATCAGACAAGCTACTTTGACCTAGATGGTGTCAAGTTTCTTGAGTATTGTTGGAGTTTCACTTATCCAGGCAAGTGGGGCATAGTCTATCACATACCGGCTTGTGTTTGTAGATGGTGAACAGGCTTTAGGGAGTCAGGAAGTAAGTTACTCAATGAGGGATTCCGAGACTCTGACCTGTTCATGTAGCAACAGTACCTATACAGCTAGCCCAGTTCATATTTTGATTAATAGTACCTCCTCCCAGGATGCTAATAATACAGTGGTAATGCTATTGAATATCAAGGGGTGATGTTTAGATTCTCTCTTGTTGGACATGGTCATTGTCAGGCATTTGTAAATGTTTCTTACAATTGTCAGCCCAAGCCTGGACACTCAGATTTTACTGCACTTGGACATGGATGCTTTAGTCTGTGAAGAATTATGAAAGGTGCTGAACATTGTGCAATCATCAGCAAATATCCCCACTTCTGACCTTATGGTGGAGTGAAGGTCATTGATGAAGCAGCTGAAGGTGGTTGGGCCTAGGACACTACCTTGAGGAACTCCTGCAGAGATCTCCTGGAGATAAGATGAATGACCTTCAGTAGGCAACACCATCTTCTTTTATGGCGAATTTTCCTGATTTCTGAATTTTCCCATTGACTCAGGTTTTCCTAGGGCTGCTCAATACCTAACTCTGTTGAGCGCAGCCTTGTTGTCAAGGACAGTGAGTCTCACTTCCTCTCTGAAGGTCAGTTCTTTTGTCTATATTTTAAGGCTGTAATAAGGTTAAGAGCTTAATGAGGACAATAGTGAGTGGTCCTGGTTGAACTCATTCTGAACATCAGTGTTTAGATTATTGATGAACAAGTGCTACTTGATATGTTGATGATCCCTTCCATGGCTTTACTGAGGGGGTGGTAATTGGCTATGTTAGATTTGTCCTGATTTTTGTTTACAGGGAATACCTGGGCAATTTTTCACATAGTTGGATAGATGGCAGTGTTGGTATTGTACTGGAACAACTTGGCTGGAGGATTTGCAAGTTCTTGCGTACAAGTCTTCAGAAGATTTTCCAGGGCCCTTTGTTGCACCAGTACCTTCAGTGATTTCTTGATATCATGTGTAGTAAACCAATTTAATTGAAGACAGACATTTCTTATGCTGGCAACCTCTGGAGGAGGCTGAGGTTAATCATCTCGTCTATGCTTCTAGCTGAAGTTGGTTACAAATTCTTCAGCCTTAATTTACCAATTTCTAAGCTGACATCATTACGTTTTGCCCTCTTGCTCATTCTTCACTATCTGCCACAGACTGTGTCAAACAGCTATGTCCTTTTGGTCAATATTAGTGCTGTTGAGAACTTTGCTGAGTCAACAGGGCTAATTTCGCCATTGTTGTTTCTGGTGCATGGGTCAGTGTCACATGATTTGCTTATAGTCCTTTTTTTTTAGCCTATTTAGCAGTTTGATCTGACTGCATATCTTGCTAGGCCAATTTCAGAGGGATGCTAAGCATCAATCATGTTACTGTGGATCTAGAGTTACAAGAAGATCAGACCAGGAAAGAACAGCAGATTTCCTTCCCTGAAGAACATTACTGAACCAGATGTCTATTTTTAAATGATAATCAGCGATGGTTTCATGATGAACTTCAGGCCATGCTTACAGCCATTAACTTGTCATGAGTGAAAGAAGAAATAAATGTTAGTATATACACACACACACACACACAAACTCACATCAACTGTTTAAAATCACAGTAAAATGCTTACAATAACGTCTGCTATAATTACATGACTGATCTTGGCAATAATCTTCCAAATCCTGTCCTTCAGTGACTATTAATTATAGATTTTTAAAAAAAAATCAATTTCCACCCTGGTGAGATTTGAACCCAGATGCTCAGAACATTGCCTAGGTCTTGGGATTGCTGGCTTAACACCAGTAACCCTTTGCCATCACGTCCTTGGTGAGGGACATAAGAAATTCAAGAAGAATAGGAAGCTAGATAAAGGTGGATCGATGGAAACTGTCTGTCAGGGATGGTATATATGCAATAGTTAGAGGTGACTTTGGTTTAGCAGATAAGATTGTGGAATTAGTTTGGGTGCAGATGAGGATTTGTAGTGCAAAGAAGACGCCAGCTGGATTGGTTTGCAGGACCCCTAACTGTAGAACAAAGTGTATAATAAGACATACAGAGTGCACGTGATAAAATGACAGCAATAATCATGCGTGACTTTAATCTACCCAAAAACTGGAAACATCAGATTGGCAGTAACGTCTGGATGATGAGTTCATCGAGTATGTTGGGAATAGTTCAGATTGTAAAGCATCAATATAACCCCTTCCTTCAAGAAAAGAGGGAGACCAGAGAACAGGAAACTAGGGACGAATTAGCTTAGTGGGGAATGCATTAAAATCGATTACTAAAGGAGATTTTTTTTTTAAAACGTAAGGTAATTGGGAAGAGTAAATCAAGTTCTGGGAATAGTGGTTGGCATTGGCATACTGATTGTGACATTGTATTGCAGTCTGGAAGTCATTGCCAAGCATGGATCTCAGAGGCCTACATAGCTGGAAAGAAAATTAGAGGGAATGTTGGTTATTGGTGATAGATGAGAAATGTGGAGTTCAGAATACAAACTGATCAGCTCTGAACATATTAAATGGTGGAACAGGGTTGTGAGGCCGAATGGCCTACCTCTGTTCCTCCTCCATGTGTTCAGGACAAATTCTGGAAAGACATTGTCAAAACCGATCACATTTTTGTGTGCTACTTACTGTGCTTTTAAAACAGTTCCTAATATAAAACACACACGTGTGTGTATTAACATTTGTTTTACTTCAGTCATGACAAATTGTCTGTTCTTCTATATCAAATTGTGAAACAAAAAGTATCAAAAAAGCTGACTATTTTAGCACAATGAAGCATAATGTTTAAAGTGTGATGAATATTCTGAAATGTTTCTATCAATAAATACATCAGCTTGGAAAATAATTTGTGAATGTTGGTGGATGAATGTTGAACCAATTCACATAATGTTCCACTGTTTGTTATTTACATCAAGATATAAAAATGTGAAATTGGTCAATCTCTCTCCCAAACTCGCAAACAAAGAAATATCCAATGACTGCATCAAACATTTGTACAATAATTCCCTGGAGCATCGGAGGGTGAATGGTGACCTTATAGAGGTTTATAAAACTATGCTTATAGTATAGAGGGGGTGGCATAGTGGCTCAGTGGTTAGCACTGCTGCCTCACAGTACCAGGGTCCCCGGTTCGATTCCAGCCTTGGGTGACGGTCTGTGTGGAGTTTGCACATTCTCCCTGCATTTGCGTGGGTTTCCTCTCATAGTCCAAAGATGGGTGGGTCTGGTAAATTGCCCATGGTGCATTAGTCAGAGGGAAATGGGTCTGGGTGGGTTACTCTTCGGAGGGTCGGTGTGGACTTGTTGGGCTGAAGGGCCTGTTTCCACACTGTAGGGAATCTAATCTAAAATCATGAGGGACATGGATAAGGTGAATAGCCAAGGTCTTTTCCCCAGGGTAGGGGATTCCAAAACTGCAGGGCATGGTTTAAGATAGGAGGGGTAGGATTTAAGAGGCAATGTTTTCAAGCAGAGGGTGGTGTCTGTAAGGAATGAGCTGCCAGAGGGGGTCCTGAAGGCTGGTATAATTACAGCATTTAAAAGGCATCTGGGTGGGTATATGAATAAGAAGGGTTTAAAGGGATATGTGCCAAATGCTGGCAAATGGGACTAGATTAATTTAGGATATTGGTTGGCATGAACGAGTTGGAGTGAATGGTTTGTTTCCATGCTGTACATCTATGATGCTATGACTCTACAATAATTAAACTATTACTCGCTGCTAAGCTAGGTTTCCCAATGTTGAAACATTTTCAAGTTGATTGATATATTTACTAGTTGATATGCTTCTGTCCTTTAATTAGATTACCTATAGTATGGAAACAGGCCCTTCGGCCCAACAAGTCCACACCAACCCTCTGAAGAGCAACCCACCCAGACTCATTCCCCTACATTCACCCCTGACTAATGCACCTAACACTACGGGCAATTTAGCATGGCCAATTCACCTAACCTGCACATCTTTGCACTGTGGGAGGAAACCGGAGCAAACCCACGCAGACACGGGGAGATTGTGCAAACTCCATAAAGACAGTTGCCTGAGGCAGGAATTAAACCCGGGTCTCTGGCGCTGTGAGGCGGCAGTGCTAACCACTGTGCCACCGTGCCGCCCATGTTGCCATGCTAGTGTTTAAGTTTCAGCTAATTTTTACTTTGTGTTTGTAAAAGTGAAAGAAGTAAATAATATCTCTAATGTAGATTAAGTTTACCATCTGTATTTCTCTAAGGTCAATAGCACGTTCAGTGTGGGCTGATATATTCTTATTCACTTTATCCAAATGCCCAATCTGAGTTTTACACTTGATGTCACTATCAAACACTATGAGTTTAGAAAAATGTATATGCAATGAAGAGAAATGTTTCCTGTACCCTACTTGCAATGACAATATTATTTAAGTTCAACTATATTACTGTCCCAGTGTATTATTTTCATTTCCCACACTAATAATCTCTGAGTACAACTGAACATGCAACAGCAATTTATGGCACAGATCTAAGCTCAAACATTTTCCACAATGGACTTATACTAGTTGGAGAATGCAGTTTCAATTAATCAGTCCAGATTGCACTCAAAACCAATAAGCATCCATAGGTGAAATGGCAAAATGATACCTCAGGGGATAATTTCCAATGTTTGCTTTGTGGAAGAAAGTAGTGAAGCATATTACTTTATACCTTAGCAGTTTTATTTTTAAAAATAGTGAGTAAAAATCTCCCCTGAGTGTTTCCATTTATAGAGTTTTTTTTAAAGTCAACTTTATATATTCTGCAGCAAAGGAAAGATGTGCAAAGTATCTTTCCACGTATGGAGTCAGCTATTACGAGGGGGCATAGCTTTAAATTAAGGGGTGGTAGGTATAGGTCAGATGTTAGGGGTAGATTCTTTACTCAGCGAATCGTGAGTTCATGGAATGCCTTGCCAGTAGTAGTGGTGGACTCTCCCTCTTTATGGGCATTTAAACGGGCATTGGATAGACATATGGAGGATAGTGGGCTAGTGTAGGTTAGGTGGGCTTGGATCGGTGCAACATCGAGGGCCGAAGGGCCTGTACTGCGCTGTATTTTTCTATGTTCTATGTTCCATCGGTGCCACAGTTTGTGCAAATATCCTATGGTGCATTACATAATCTTCACAGCTAACCAAAAGGATCAAGAAATAATTCACCAAAAATAAACAACAATCGCAACATTCAATCTAAATCCATAATATAAGGAGAAAAAAGTCATCTTGCAAGCTTTGATGATGTTCCACTATTTTCAAATAACTTTCTTTTCGTTAACATCCTTTGCTGTAGCAAGATGCTAGAGGAAGACACTATTTTAAAAAGAGTAGCTAGTACAACTCCAATTGAGCTGTTACTGTAAAAGTATTACCCATCAATAATCATTCAAGTTGCAAAAAACAGTGAATGCTTTCTTGTGTACATTGATGACAGTTTTTTTTATGTACTTGTGCAAGTGTGTCAGGGTCTGAAAGAGTTAATGATGAGATATACATGATGCTTTTTCACAATATGATACTGTCACAAGGACTCAGGCAGTGAAACAGCTTTGAATTACAAATGAGTAAGCCCAGATGTTGAGCTGTCTCTCATTGTTTCAGTGACAATGTGTTGAATTTTACCAGTGGTACTTCAGTGTTGTTGGGTCAAAATCCTGGAAATGCTTCTCTAACAGCATTGTGTATCTACCTACAGAACATGAACTGCTGTGCTTCAAGAAGGCAGCCCACCACCGTTTTCTTGAGGAGAACTAGAGATGGACAAGAAATACTGGCGCAAAAAGCGATGTCCACATTGTACAAGTGAATAAAACAAAGAACCCAATCTGACATTCATGTTGGGAATTATTGCCACCTAGTTGGGAGAATGGGAGATAGGATGTCAACGAAGTGAGTTTAGCTAATAACGTAATGCCATTTACTGATGAGATTCTTATCAAAGTTTGCTGGTGAATCAAACTTTTCCTCTTGATGCTGAGAATCTCATTTCTGCCAATCTCACCCCATTTTCACCAGCTGACTCACCAATACCTGTGTCATTCAGGTAACTTATACCCTAGTTGAGATCATGCAGCAAACTATGATTTGTTTAAGACAAGAATGCTTCTTCATTAGACTACAAAGTGGTTTTTCTTACCACACTAGACTTCATAGATCTCTGCAATGAAAGACAATTGAGGAAACAAATCTACCAGGTGAATCGGATACCATGAGGAGCTGCAGTGAAGATCCATCTTACAGCAGTGTTAATTGAGATGAACAATTAACAATCTAGATGAAAGAACTACTAAGTTTGCAGATGATACAGATATAGATAGAAGGACAGGGAGCATTGAAGAGGCAGGGAGGCTTCAGAAGAATTTGGACAGATTAGGTGAGTGGGTAAAGAAGTGGCAGATGGAGTACAACATGGGAAAGTGTGATGTCATGCGATTTGCTAGGAAGAATAGAGGCAAGGACTATTTTCTAAATGGGGAGAAAAGTCAGAAGTCTGAAGTGCAAAGAGACTTGGGAGTTCTCGTCCAGGATTCTCTCGAGGTAAACTTGCAGTTTGAGTCAGTAGTTAGGAAGGCAAATGCAATGATGGCATTTATTTTGAGACGTCTTGAACATAAAAACAGGGAGGTACTTCTGAAGCTCGATAAGGCTCTAGTCAGACCACATTTGGAATATTGTGCACAGTTTTAGAGTCATAGAGATGTACAGCATGGAAACAGACCCTTCGGTCCAACCCGTCTATGCTGACCAGACATCGCAACCCAATCTAGCCCCACCTGCCAGCACCTTGCTCATATGCCTCCAAACCCTTCCTATTCATATATACCCATCCAGATGCCTTTTAAGTGTTGCACTTGTACCAGCCTCCACCATTTCCTTTGGCGGCTCATTCCATACACGTACCACCAACTGCGTGAAAAAGTTGCCCCTTAGGTCTCTTTTATATCTTTCCCCTCTCACCCTAAACCTATGCCCTCTAGGTCTAGACTCTCCCACACCAGGAAAAAGACTTTGTCTATTTATCCTATGCACGCCCCTCATAATTTTGTAAATCTCTATAAGATCAGAGGCCTCAGCCTCTGACACTCCAGGGAAAACAGCTGCAGCCTGTTCAGCCTTTCCCTATAGCTCAAATCCTCCAACCCTGGCAACATCCTTATAAATCTTTTTTGAACCCTTTCAAATTTCACAACATCTTTCCGACCAGAATTGCACGCAATATTCCAACAGTTGTCTAACCAATGTCTGTATAGCCGCAACATGACCTCCCAATCCTGTACTCAATACTCTGATCGATAAAGGAATGCATACCAAATGCCTTCTTCACTATCCTACCTACCTGTGACTCCACTTTTAAGGAGCTACGAACCTACACTCCAAGGTCTCTTTGTTCAGCAACACTCCCTTGGGTCACATAACTCAGAGAGGATGTACTAGCCCTGGCTAGTGTTCAGAGGAGGTTCACGAGAGTGGTCCCTAGAATGAAAGGCTTAACCTATTAAGGATGTTGGAGGACTCTGGGTCTATACTCAATGAGGTTTAGAAGGATGACGGGTCATCTAATTGAAGCATACAGAATACTGAATGGCCTGGACAGAGTGAATGTTGGGAAGATGTTTCCATTGGTAGGAGAGACTAGAACCCAAGGGCACAGACTTAGAACGGAGTTAAGGAGAAACTGTTTTGGCCAGAGAGTGGTGAACCTATGGAATTCATTGTCACAGAGGGCTGTGGAGGCCAGGTCATTGTTTATATTCAAGAGTGAGATAGATAGTTCTTGAGGATCAAGGGTTATAGGTAGAAAGTGGGAGAATGGGGATGAAAAACTTATCAACCATGTTTGAATGGTGGAGCAGACTGAATGGGCTGAATGGCCTAATTTCTGCTCCTATGTCTTATTGTCTTATGTAGGGGAAGAATTCTTCAGAGAACAATTCTTTTACCTCAACTTCAGTGACAACCAGAGCACATTTCCAGATCCTAAGAAGATACTTTACATTTGTCAACTGCTGTAGCCACAACTGCAGACTTAAATCAGGGAAAGGACAGCAATGTCATAGGTGTCAAATAAATTGTGACTCCTAATTTTGTTTTAAATCATTTGTGGTATGCGGGCATCATTGGCTGGCCAGCATTTGTTGCCAGTCCCTAGTTGCCCTTGAGAAGGTGATGGTGAGCTGCCTTCTTGAACTGCTGTAGTCCATCTCCTGTTTGTTGACCTTCAATGTCATTAGGAAGGCATTTTTAGGATTTTAGGCAAAAGTGAGTACTGCAGATGCTGGAAATCAGAGTTTAGATCAGATTGGTGCTGGAAAAGCACAGCAGGTCAGGCAGCATCTGAGGAGCAGGAAAATCGACTGTTTATTAAGGGTATGAATTCTTCTTAGAATATAGTACAGAGTGGGTCCTTTGCAGTTCTGAGAGAGTGTGGCCCTCAGCTGTGGCAGGCATGACTGTAGAGATGTTAGGTGCCGGTGCCTGGCTGCGAGTGTGGAGTGGAGGATCCAGAAGGAGAACTGTTTCTGGTGGTTTTGAATCTGTAGTCTTTTAACCCAGCGACAGTGAAGGAATGCCATTATGCTTCCAAATCAGGATGGTGAGTGGCTTGGAGAGGAACCTTGTAGCTGGTGGAGTTCCCAGGTATCTGCTGCTCAAGACCTTCTCGATGCAAGTGGTTGTGTGTTTGGCAGATGCTGTCCGAGGACCTTTGGTGAATTTCTGCTGTGCATCTTGTAGATAGTACACACTGCTACTACTGAACATTTGAGGAGAAAGTGAGGACTGCAGATGCTGGAGATCAGAGCTGAAAATGTGTTGCTGGAAAAGCGCAGCAGGTCAGGCAGCATCCAAGGAACAGGAGAATCGACGTTTCGGGCATAAGCCCTTCTTCAGGAATGAGCAATACTACTGAGCATTGGTGATGGATGGAGTGGATGCTTGTGTACGTAATGCTCATCAAGTGGGCTGCTTTGTCCTGGATGGTGTTAAGATTCTTGAGTGTTGTTGGAGCTGCACCCAGCCAGACAAATGGGGAGTATTCCAACACACTCCTGACTTCCTGAAGAAGGGCTAATGCCCGAAACGTCGATTCTCCTGTTCCCTAGATGCTGCCTGACCTGCTGCGCTTTTCCAGCAACACATTTCCATCATTGTAGATGGTGGACAGGCTTTGAGGAGTCAGGTGAGTTGCCACAATATTCCGAGTCTCTGATCAGCTCTTGTAGCCATGTGTTTATGTGGTGAGTCCAGTTGAGTTTCTGGTCAATGGTAATGCCCAGGATCTTGATAGTGGAGGACGTGGTGATGCTAACACCATTGAATTTTTAGATTACTGTTTTTAGATTACTTACAGTGTGGAAACAGGCCCTTCGGCCCAACAAGTCCACACCGACCCGCCGAAGCGCAACCCACCCAGACCCATTCCCCTACATTTACCCCTGCACCTAACACTATGGGCAATTTAGCATGGTCAATTCACCTGACCTGCACTTTTTTGGACTGTGGGAGGAAACCGGAGCACCCGGAGGAAACCCACGCAGACACGGGGAGAATGTGCAAACTCCACACAGTCAGTCACCTGAGACAGGAATTGAACCCGGGTCTCTGGCGCTGTGTGCCACTACTGTGCCACCGTGCTGCCCACTTGTCAGGGGGTATGGTTAGATTGTCTGATATTGATGATAGTCATAGCCTGGCATTGGTGTGGCATGAATGTTACTTGCTACTTGTCAGCCCAAGCCTGGATATTGTCCAGATCTTGCTGCATTTGAAAGTGAGGTGTTTCAGTACCTGGGAAGACACCAATGGTGCTGGTGTTATGTTCCACTTTCTATTTATGTATCTTGGTCTAAATAGAAAGCGGAACATAACATCAGTGCTTCACCAGAGGCTCACTGATGATGTTACCTAGCATGGTGATGAAATGTCTGAAAACAAACCTTCCAGCTTAGTGAGCAAACTTACAACCTCAACTTCAACCTGAGCTACAAATCTTCTCAAAAATCGCTGACTTTGTTTAGATACAGATTAGCAGAGTCAGCTCATATACTTTCACAGAGGGAATCAGGCTGAGTGAGATCAACAGCTAGCACAGTTTTAAGACTTTTCTGCAGTGCATGATATTGTCTCTTAAAGCATCTTGTTTTGCATACTCTTCTTCCACACTTGTTCATTTACATAAACAGTTAAGAATTCCACTCCCTATATGTACAGCTGAAATTTGGCCACAAGCAGCATACTATGCAGTTGAATGCTCGTTAGGTGGTGTGATGTCTTTAGATAGAATACAGAGCAGATTAGTGAAAATGTTGATGGATACAAGGGACATTATCAGCTTGGGTAGATTGAAGAAGTTGGGCATGCTCTCAGAGAAGACAAAGTTGAGAGGAATTACGTATATTGATGTGTTAAACATCAAAACAGATCTGGTCAGGGTAGTTGGTGAGCAAGTATTCCCAATTTTTCAAGGACTGAAAACAGTAGGATATCAATTTAAAGTGAAAAGTAGCCAAGTTATCATGAAGGAAAAGTTTGGTTATGCCATCAGGGCTTAAAATGTAGCAGATTAAATAACTTTAATCGTGGGGTTGGCAAATTCAGTCATAGTGTCATTGAGAAGTATAGAATGGAAACAACACTTCGGTCTAACTCATCCATACTGACCAGATTCCGAAGCTAATCGCGTCTCATTTGCCAACACTTATCCCATATGCCTCCAAACCCTTTCTATTTTTATACCCATCCAGATGCCTTTTAAACGTTCTGATTATACCAGCCTCCACTACTTCTTCTGGCAGTTAATTCCATATGCACACCACCCTCTGCGGGAAGAAGTTGCCCCTTAGATCGTTTTTAAATTTTTCCCCTCTCACCCTAAACCGTCCCTCATGATTTTTGAAATCTCTATAAGATCACCCCTCAACCTCTGACGCTTCAGGGAAGTCAGCCCCAGCCTAATCAGCTTCTCCCTATAGCTTAAATCCTCCAATCCTGGTAACATCCTTGTAAATCTTTTCTGAGCTCTTTCAAGTTTCACAACATGCTTCCGATAGAAGGGAGACCAGAATTGCATGCAATATTCAGAAGTGGCCTAACCAATGTCTTGTTGCGGCTGTACATCACCTCCCAACTCCCATACTCAGTGCTCTGACCAATAAAGGAAAGCATACCATACCCCTCCTTCACTATCATATTTACCTGCGACTCCACTTTCAAAGAACTATGAGCCTGCATTCCAAGATTTCTTTGTTCAGCAATACCACCTAGGACCTTACCATTAAGTGCATAAGTCTTCCTCTGATTTGCCTTTACAAAATGCAGCACCTCATATTTATCTAAATTGAACTCCATCTGATCAAGATCCCATTGTACTCTGAAGTAACCTTTTTTGTTGTCCACTACACCACCGATTTTGGAGCTATCTGCAAACTTACTAACTATATCTCCTATGTTCGCATCCAAATCATTGATAGAAATGATGAAAAGCAGTGCACCCAGCACTGGTCCCTGTGGTACACCACTGGTCACAGGCCTCCAGTTTGAAAGGCAACCCTCCACCACCACCCTCTGTCTTTTACCTTCGAGCCAGTTCTGTATCCATGACTTTTAAAAGAGAATTGGGTAAGCATCTGGAGAGGAACAAAAATGCAGGGTAGCGGAGAGGGCAAGGGAGTAAGATAATATAATGTGGTAAAGAAATGAAGGCTGAAAAGTAAACAGCTCTTTTCTGTCTCGGCCTCCACATGATCAAGTATTCATGAGTGATCCCTATAGTCTCAACTACACCACCTCATCATAAACAATCTCACACACCTCATCTTTCCTCCATCTCTGACTTCACATTGACCTCTTTCTAACAATGCAGACTGCTTCCTCCCTTATCACAGCAGAAATGAAACCCAAATTTAACAATTCACTTTGTAAATGTCACAATCACCTTCAGACTGTCCCTTGGTACCTTTATTCCTTGTTCCTTTAAGTCTGCTGATGTTCCCATCAGGTCTTTCCCCAGTGAGTTTTGTAGTTGATAGCAGGCTGCTGAGATTTATTTCAGGTATGAAAGATGATCTTGAGCATCTAAAGATCTCAGGTGCAGTCAGCTCCATCTTGGTCTTTCTGAGTGGTTAGAATTGTCTATTGACAGGCCACAGCAAGGTGGTGAAGCAGGGGTAGGAGCACAAATGCCATCTATCCTGAGACAGGAGGAGTCACTCTCCTGCAGTGATGCCACAACAATCCAGGCGATCTGTTAGAGAAGTAATTGCTGAACTTCAAGACTTCAAGCTCCTTTAGGTGTCCAGAGTCAAAATGGCAGCAATTGGAACGTGTAAGGCAATAGTGAGTGATTGTGTGCAAGAGTCAGAGCTTTGATAAATGCTGTTTGTGCTGCAATAGACATTGTGCCATTGTGAAACTGGCTATCAGGTACTGTAGGTTCCATTGATTTGCTGATGGTGTTGTTCATCTGTTCCATATTGAAAAGAATGGGTTCCAAAATCTGTCCAAAAGCCAAACCAAGTTAGTTCTGAACTCCTCCATAATGAGTGCATGCTTTCTGGCAGGCTTTCCAGGGTAATAACTTCTGATGGTGTTTACCCATCAGCTTCTTTTCATAGCTTTGACGAGTAAAGCCAACACCAAATTCAGTGCACCAGAACTAGAGCCACCACACTCTCTGGTAAACTTGTAGCTGTACACATTCCCATGTTCCTGTGCAGTCATACCTGATGTCTTAGCACATGAAAATGCTCCTCTAAACCATCTTGTCAAGTACACGCAGTGTAAAAGCGATGGCTTTTCGTCACCATCACTGTCATCTTCCTCCTTCCCCTTTGCAATATTCACAGTTTCTATATTTGTGGGTCTGAAATGATTGTCGGATAAACTGAGTAGTGGGTAGAAAGAAGGCAGCGTAAAACTGCAGGACAGCCTCATCAATAATCTCTCCAGTGCTGGGAATGACCATGACCTCAGTGATGCTCCTCTCTGTATTGGCCAACACTCTACTCCATGTCGGTTATAATGTGCAAGCTCACCCCTCCTCCTCCAGTTCATTTCTGCTGTCTCTTATTATATTGCTACAACAAACCAAAAGGGAGGTTTCCAGTTCATGTGCTGCAATATGTTTTTAGTAAAATAGATGTAATATGTCATGGATGAAAAGCTGCCAGTATGTATGAGTTGTAAGATTTGGATATGAGACTTGCAAAAGGCAGAGCCTAAACCCTGATGAATTAAAAGATTCAATACTGATTGATAGAGACTAATATACATGAGCGCTCAGGGTCTAATGAATTGAGAATGGATGAGGCTACTTCTGCAGGTGGTGGGATATACGATTTGAAGGTTGAACTTATTCATCTTGACAACTCAAGCCTGATCGCTCAGTGTATTTCTGTGGTGTCTTCACGTGCTTGGAGAAACATACTTGCTATTGACATCCAACAATACAGCCTTCCACTTCCTCTTAAGCAATCTCTCAACAGTCTACAGGACCCATTCCAAATATTAAACATCTTTCTTTCTCTCTCTCTCCCATTTCCAGTCAGAAAATCTTGATGCTTGCATGCCCTCTCACGTATTCAGATATTCCTCAAAGAATCAAAATCAGCATTCAAATGACTTCTGACCACTTCCTGCAGTCAGAATACACCTGCCTGCCTCTGCAGACTGCCTTTAAATGGAGCTAGCCATTCGCAACACTGGCTCCCACCTGCTGACATCAACAGTTCAAGTATTGCTAGCAGCACAGAGAAATCATGAAAATCAGCAGGCAGTACCAATTTAATGTGCTGCCTGCAGGGCAATGAGGAGGCTTGGATTAATCATGGAGCACAATCCCCATGCCTATTTTTGAGGGTTATCCAATTTAACCCCATATCTTTTGAATTGACACACCATGTATTGAAGCACTGATTGCATATTTTTAACATAATTTTATATTCACAGCTCATATTTTGCATTGATGAACTGAACAACTGATAAACTACAAGGACAATTCATTAATCAGTTTTCCTGTGGTTCTTGAAAACAGATATCAGAATTCTGAATAAGATGGAGTAATAATACCTTGAAGAAAAAGTTAAAGTTGCTTTAATCATCTGTAAATCCCTGCACTGCTTGGGAAAGTTCTATCTTTGTGTTTTTTTTCCTCCTTACTTTAGCTACAGATCAATTCCCTCTGAAAGAAAGCTATTGAATGAGATTAAGTGTAATACTCAATATATATTGTCTCCACCAGCAGAAAACAGCAATCTGCATGAACAATTACCTGTGAATGTGTTGTGAGATCGAAAGATCAAACACAATCTTGGTTTCAGACTCAGATGCTATGAGACAGATTCTCTAATTTGTTCTTTTTATTAAGATTCGTTGTGTTTCTCTGATTTCATTTTTCATTGTCAGCTTTATTTATGTTGCGTGGCTGAGCCCCCAACTCCTATTTGACTTGGTATTGAGAGTTTGGAACTGGAGGGTTTGAGGCTGGATAGGCCGTTACCTCTTTATACTGGAGCATAGGAGGTTGAACCTTATAAATTGGTGAAGGAGTGGCGCTCCGAAAGCTAGTGTGCTTCCAATAAACCTGTTGGACTATAACCTGGTCTTGTGTGATTTTGAACCTCGTGACAAAATCACGAGGTGCATAGGTAAAGTGAATATCAAAGGCTTCCGCTCCTTGTGATGCCCGGGCCTAGCTGCAGAGTTGGAGCCTCAGCTCAGCCTGCAAGTCCAGGCCATGGAGTAGGCTCATTCACTGGGCCTGAATGGAGCAATGCCTGGGTCATTTTGGCATTGCTGCCTCTGCCACCAGAGGCAGATGAGCCCCAGGCTTAGCCCTATACTCACCGCCATCTTGAATAAAGGTATGAAAAAATATGCAACCTGTTGTGGACCAGACTAGACCCCTCAAAACATTTCAAGAAAATAGCCTGAAACCTAACTTTGCTAGTTGTTTTAAGCAGGTGTAACGTAGATATTCCAGGAGTGATGTAGTTGGCCAACCACTTAATTTTAAACAAAACAGAATTCATTTGCAACATTACCGAATGAAACGCAAACAAAAGGGAACAGAATATAGAATAACTTTATCTATTCCAAAAGCCCAACAGACTATCCCAACTTAATGATGCTATTCTACATTCCTGCAAGAATCCCCTTAAACACTCCTTGACAAAAAAAGGTAAAATCAAACACAGGACCTTACAGGAGCTATGTCAGAGAGAGAGATGGCAGAGAGATCAGCGAACACCTTTTCCTATGTAGATGTTCTTTTGACCAGAAGCCTCATACAAACTTGACTGCTTGCTCTGAACAGCCAGGCTGCTAAAACCCAAATCAAAACAAATCAAAGTAAAGCTGAGCCGGGAGAACCGGGAGAACCGGGAGAACTGGGAGAACTGGCTACTCCCTTTTCATTGTACAAGTGTTTTTTATATACTTGAAAATTGTTTGCCTAAGGCTGTATCTGTTAGCTACAATCAAGTTGGTCCTAAAACCCACCCAACCCAGACCTCTTGGCAACCCTGCCTCGTACAACATATTTGAAACAAAACCACGGCCAACATAATCTTGTTAAAAGAGCAGCATCATCACAGAACCAAAGATGGTAAATGGAATTGAGGTACAGATCAGCCATTATTTAAATAAATTATTAAAAAAAGATTTCAGGGGTTCATGAATGTTCCTATGTTTTAAAATCCCTTTATGTGGAATGCTTACACTTTCAATACACATGTAAGGTTATTAAGTAAGAATGAAGTAATAAGAATTCATCGAAAATATTGGAAATGGAAAATAATTGGCTGAAGGCTCACAAAAAATGTTTCTTGTTTGAGCTGCCTGTGGGGAGGGGTAACACTAAGCTGGTAGCCTAGTGTTACTTATTGATACCACTTGTTCTTTCTATTTTACATTTGTGAATTATTCAGAAATCCAGTGCAGATTGGTCAAATTTTCAGATGTTATTAGACTAGAAGGAGTAATATATTCAGAAGAGGAAGATGAGAGTTTATAACGTGAATTTGACAAAGTATGAAGGTGGGCAGTATAGGGAAGGTGGAACTTAAAGGAAATAAGTACCAGGCATATACGACATGCCTGGATTGTGTTAAAAAAGCTAAGAATTATTTTGCAAGCGATTTCAAAATCTCATACTTCACACTCAGCATGCCAAACAATTCAGAGCATTATCCATTAACACCAATAGAAGGCAGACTAGACAACCTATACATTTGAGTATAAACCTCTGAATGGTTTTGATGTCTGAAAATATGGAAAATGCAGATGAATGATGATGCTAATTTCTAATGTTAGAGTTATCAATATAAAGATTGGAGGAACATGGCCTTTTAGCTTTAAGTGTCTGTTATTGTAGAGATCAGTTTGTAAGATGGTGTTTTAAAGAGAGCAGGGGAGAACAAAACTGTTGATTCTTTGAAGAAACAATTGGATGCTATAATGGGAGGAGTTTAAGTTTTTTCTAAATGAGGGACAAAAATGGAAGCACAACTTTACTGTTACCTGTAATTGTCCTGTAGATTTGATGTAATTTCAGTTTGAGTTTGGGTTTCTCACTCAAGATTCATCAGCCCTCACACCCTCTCTGAATGATTGAAATAATTGGTTCCATACATTGACCCAGCAGCTTTATTTCCCTTTGATAATAAAAGCAGAAAATGCTGGAGCGTGTCTGGCATCTGTAGAAAGAGAAATAAAAGTTAAAGTTTTGAATTCAATTACATAGCTCCCTTTACCTAAGCAAAATTACAGACTTCAGGAGGAGATATTATCATTTGGAATTATAATAGTGACCAGTATGTGTGTCTCTTTGCAAAGAAATATAGTTTTGCATGGAGCCTGAAGTTGCTAAGTCTGGCTTCCTTTATGCTGAATCAATTTTCTAAAGTATGTGCTATCATTTATAAGTACTCGTGATGGGCATGCATTTCCTACTGGTTTCCTCAGATCCTTTCATTAAGTAAAGTCTCAATCCAACTGTAATACTTAAATATGGTTGGCTAATGAAAAAGGTCTCATCTTGTCCCAAAATTAGGCAGCCTCATATCAATGATAACGGTATCATTGTCTGTCAGAGCACTCAGTGAGTCTTTCTATTTGTGTATGGCTAGCAATGCTAAGTGTGCAGTTTTGAGTGAGTTACTATATATTTTTCTAGATGTTACATTGAATCAAATTAAAACGAATTTCAGTTTAGTCACAAAACCATTTCTGCTCTTGAATCGTGCTTCACCACTATTTGCCATCAAGTGAATAGAATATTTAGCTGCCCTTATGATTATAGATACATGGAAATGGTGAGATGAGACAAGAAAGGAAACCCATGCTTAAATATTTTGTGCTTAAGATCTTAATATGGCTTCATTTCTAATGAGATGTTAACTTGTCTCAGTTTGGTGAGATTCTGCATCAGTAGGTTATGGTTTACAGTCCTATGACATACTTGAGCACCTAATCTATATGCTTTAATGCTACGTCAACGAACAGCTGCATTATTGCATTAGCATTGGTTCACTGGTAGCACACTGACCTCAGAATTCAAACCATGCTCCAACAACTTGAGTATGAGATCCAGGCCAAAGGTCCTAATACACTGCTGAGAGAATGTTGCACAATTAGAGTTACTGTGTGTGGATGTCATGTCAAAGACCAGAGCAGCTCCAGGCAGAAAAGATTCCATGACACAAATTCAAATAACAATGACATGCCCTGACCAATATTTGCCTCTCAACTAACATCTTCAAGGAGAAAGTGAGGACTGCAGATGCTGGAGATCAGAGCTGAAAATGTGTTGCTGGAAAAGCGCAGCAGGTCAGGCAGCATCCAAGGAACAGGAGAATCGACGTTTCGGGCATAAGCCCTTCTTCAGGGCTAACAACATCAACTAACATCATCTACCTGATTATCTGATTGCCTACTTACCACATTTTGTGAAAGCTTGCTGGGTCCTGTCATTGGCTTTATTTCCCTACCAAACATTTCAAATGTATTACAATTACTGTGTAAAGTTCTGTGACACCCTGAGGTCTTGAAATATTTAATATAAATGCAAAAACGTTATCTGTGTTTTCTGGCAAGGTGATAAATTCAGTTATTACCAAATGGAGATAAGAGTTTATGTGGTACCATTCCAATGGTGGGGTGGCACAGTGGCTCACAATGCTAGGGATCTGGGTTCAATTCCAGCGTTGGGCAGCTGCTTGCGTGCAGTTTGCACATTTTTCTGTGCCTGCGTGTGTTTCCTCCAGGTACTCCAGTTTCTTTCCATAGTCCAAAGAAGCACAGGCGAGGTAGATTAGCCACGGGAAACGCAGGGTTCCAGGAATAATGAGAATGGTCTGTTTCCACACTGTAAGGATTAATAATTTTGAAAATGGCAAAAAAGTCCTGTACAATCCTGGATAGCATTGCTCCCTCAGCTAACACAAGCCGAAACAGTTCAGCTGGTCCATAATTGATCAGCTCTTTATGGGGCCTTACTGTGTACAAGTGAACTGCTGTGAGTGTCCACACTGGCAACTGTGCCACGTGCGTCATCCATGCATATGTGGAAATAGCATGCAAAGATTCTGTCAATGTGACAGAGCGGTGTGTTAGGACCTGTACTTTCTTCCTTCACATCAAAAGCTGGTCAGGATTTTGATGGCTAGCCTTTGTTATTTTTCAATTAATTAACAAATTTTATCTTCAAGAGATTATGGTAGATTTTTAAAACAATATCTGGCAGCAAAATGTGAACATTGCTAAAACATCGCATTGAAACACATTTGAGTAGCAGGTTCTTAAACATCAGTGTTTGCCTACAGGGATCCCAATAGCTCACTGTGTTAATGATTCAGTGCCAAAGTAATGATCAGCAGCAGTACTTCAATCTGTATAGTTTCTTGCAAATTAAAACAGATGGAATTCACAAAAAATCTTACAACAGCACTTACTAATGCTTGATACTGAAAGTATATTTGCAATCTGCATAAATTGTATTGATTATAGATTCCTTTCAGTTTTTCTGTAATAATTTCTAATTTCACTTGGAGGAAATCTATTGTTTTCAAATGCTGTTGTTACATGTGAGATAGCAGAAGTGAAAGGGAATATAAAATAAAAATAGAAACCTGGAAATATAGAGTGAGTCAGTTAAGAACTGAAAGACAGAAATTGTTTGTACTTTGAGTGGACTCTCCAACAAACTACTGTCAGCTCAGTTGCTGTCTTCTTTTCTTACTGATCTGTTGTTATAATCTTGGAAGTAAGACATTGACAGTATTATTTTGGGGATTTGCATTTACTAGATTTAGTTCTGAGATTGTGTGATTTGTTCAGAACATTTTAAAATTAACTATTCATTTATTATGATGCAATTAGTATCATTTTTAATTTTTCTTCTCGAATGTGCCCCAGTGCTGGATTTTGTCAGGAAATAAGAAAAAAAGCCATTGGCTAGAAGATTGATTTCCATCTCCAATTATTTTCAGTGGAGTGGGAAAGGAGATGGATAATAAACTCCAACCCTATGTTTTGAAGTTCTTGTCACTATTCAGGAAGTTAATAATTCAGGACTTCTGCAATTTTCAGAGAGGCATTTTGGAAGACTTTGCAAATCATAGTTGCCTGAATTAAGGTGTGGAACATGGATTGGACAGTAAAGTTACCTTCTTTACCTGTATAATCCTGGACAGCGTTGCTCCCTCAGCCAACACAAGCCAAAACAGTTCATCTGGTCAAGAATTTATCAATAGCTTCTTTATAAATCATTATGAAAATCTGTAGCTAGAGTTGTATGTGTATTTAAAGTGTGTGATGACATTTTTGTGATTGGAAAACATAGGTGACCATTATTTGAAAGGATTGTCATTTTGTTAGTTTTGACAACTGGCAAACTGCCAAGGGAAGATTGCAATGGAAAGGTCTTAGATACATGAGAATATATTATCAATTGGGTAAAGTCCAAAGATGTGCAGGTCAAATAATTTGGCCATGCTAAATTGCCCATAGTGTTAGGTGGATTAGTCAGGGGTAAATGTAGGGGAATGGGTTTGGGTGGCTCTTCGGAGGGTCAGTGTGGACTTGTTGGGCCGAAGGGCCTGTTTCCACACTGTAGGGAATCTAATCTAAAAAAAAATGTTATTCTACATTGTTAATATGGGAAGTCCATGGCAAACATAATAAATTATTTAAACTCTCCACATTGCCTTCATTCATCCTTTCTTGAAAACCTCAGCTATCTGTTTGCCATTGGAAAGCTTTGATAAGTGCCTGAGCTTTTGGCTGTCTTCAAAGATACTAGTGGGTTTTACACTGCAGAGTTTGTTGATGCAGCTGTATGTGTGTATTTGATGGCTTGGTTGCCTTTCCAAGCACTGATGTTTATAAATTTTAAAAAACGGATTAATGGCTTTAACAAAAATTCTGAACTCCTAACAGGTTCCTAGTTACCAGGGTTGTCTTTCATGTGATGGCTGTTCATTCTTTTGCAGGTTTTTAGTAAATATTTTCAAACACATCCAAATGTTGTTCTTGAGCTTATGAGTTCTGTTCATAATGTGGACTAGGAGATTGAGAGCATTAAAGAGAGTGTAACAATGGAGTTAGGGGAGATGAAGGTGGTTGTTGAAGTAGAAGAATTTAATGGGGTGAGTGTGAGCGATGCTTTACATAAATCTGAAGAACTGGGTCCCCAAATGTCTTTGGAAAAGAAAAACAATCTGGCATTAAACTGCCTCTATCTTCACCTTGAGTCTCAAAGTGAGAGCCCAAACTTCAGGCCATTTCACCCTCCAGGAGATTAAAAATCCCACCTTCTTCACTCCTGGCAGAGGGAGGGAGGGATCATAACATCAGGAAGGTTTCCAACTCCTGATTCCAACCATGAGCCACCACTCAAACTGCTTGTAAAATGTGCAAAGATTTCTTTAAGCAAGGAAGATGTTTTAAACTTCAAGCAAGTAGTAAATAATAGACCACTTAATCAACATTCGTATTTATTTCGGGTCCATGTCCATCCTTGCTGCAGTGTATTAAGTGACTTCTTATTTACTCAAAGAAGGGTGAGAATATGAAATCAGTTGCCACAGGGAATGGTTGAACATGAATAGTACAGATACATTTAAGAGGAAGCCAGACGAGCATATGAAGAAGAAAGAAATAGATGATAATGATTGAGTTAAATGGGGAAAGATTGATGGATCAAGTAGAGTATGAGTCTAACCTATATTATACATATGTAATCTCGTGAAATACCGGATGTAACAAATTCATTGACAGTATATCTATTTTATTTTATATTTAGCCCAATTCCATGTACTATTATTATGGTCATGTTGTCATTTGTACAGGAACAAATGAAGGCAGCAATATTTGGCATGTTCCTTCAGAGTTAAAATAGTCTCCACTGTCCAAAAGAAAGTGTCACAATTTCAGGCACAGATCCCCAACATTTTTCTTGAACAATGGAAATACCTGACAATTTTTTTTTATACAATGAATGATATCATGTTCATTACATAAGCCAGGGAATCTACCACATCCCATTGAATCCCATTCTGAGGAAGGCTCACTGGGCTCTAAAAGTTAACTTTGCTTTCTCTCCACAGATGCTAACAGAACTGCTGAGTTTCTCCAGCAATTTCAGTCTTTGTGTATTTCAAAGCTCCAGAATCTGCAGTTCTTTGTTTCATTTTAAGTATGTTTGATTAACTTATAGTTATTTGGATTTATTTTGTCAGTCCTCATTAATCTTTGGAATAATTAACTAATTTAATCATCCAATACCATATCATGTAAACATCACTGTAATGTAATCCAGAATTGATTCTTATAATAAAATATTAATAGGTAATCGTTAAAAAGTTGTAGACTCACATTTAATGCATCAAAACCCGACCTTCAAAATAAGTTTTCTAGAATTCTTAAGTAAGGATTCTATGCACAGATATTGGTGAACTCAAGTGGGATGTTTTGTTTTAATGTCTACGTGTAGGTAAATGTTATCCTGAGATAAATGTCGTGGACTGAAACACATAGGGAAGAGGAAACTTCATTTTCGACACAGATCAATCAATGGTAATGGCAATTTCCCATACTGATTTAAAATCTCTTTTTGAGATTTTAGCCTTACAGTAAGTTCACCTGGATAAATGTACCTTGGCAGGATCTGAAGGTAGTAGAACCATTAACAGCAATGTTAATATCTGATCTGAAGACTGAGAGTGTGAGATTAAGTACTGGTGTTTATTCATGATCAGAGACCTGCCTCTTTCGGCCTCTTTGTGCCTGCTACAGTGCCTGACTAGCTTCTGAAAATTCTTCAGTGTGTAAAAGGAGAAAGACGTGAGGGTAGGATAAAGTTGAGGAGGCTAGGCTTGGAACAAGAGGTGCATGCTTGCAGCATTTTCACCTTGCATTACCAGAGAACATGATGGCATGAGGAGGAAAATGTGGGGTGTAAGTGGGTGGATTAGGTAAAGACATATTGGCATTTTCTCAGGCCCACCATGACTACAGCAATAGCTACTGTAACTATGTCAACCCCCCTTCAGGTGAGAACATCCTGCCTTCCACTGGTTAACTGCTACTGTTCCAATTGTATGCCATCTTATCCTGCAAGAAAGAGAAATATCAGTTAGTTGGTGGGCTGCAATACATTGTGATGATGTAGCTATTGCCAGCAAGACAAAAGAACTGACCATTCACTTCGGGAAGAAAGAAGGAGGACACACCCCTATCTACATCAATGGAGCTAAGATGGAGAGGGTCGAGAATGTCAAGTTTCTAGGAGTGACAATAATCAACAATTTGTCTTGGACCTCAAACGTAGATGTGATGGTCAAGTAGGCACAACAATGCCTCTTCTTCCTCAGGTAGCTGAGGAAATTCAACATGCCCATAAGGACCATCACCAACGTCTACAGATGCACCCAGAAAGCATTATATGTGGGTGCATTATGGCTTGCTACGGCAACTGCTGTGCCCAGGATGAATGCAGCTCTAACAACACTCAAGAAGCTTGAAGCAGCCTGCCTGATTGGCACCACATCCACAAGAATCCACTTCCTCCAACAACAGCACTCAGTAGCAGCAGTGTGTATTATCTATGAGATGCACTGCAGAAATTCACCAAAGATCCTTGCACAGAACTTTCCAAACCCAGCACTACTTCTAGAAGGACAAGGGCAGCAGATACATCAGAAACCACCTGCTGAAAATTCCCCTCCAAGCCACTCACGATTCTGACTTGGAAATACATCGCCGTTCCTTCACTGTCATTGGGGCAAAATCCTGGAATTCATTTCTTAAGAACGTTGTGGGTCAATATGCAGCACATGGATTCAAGAAGGCAACTCACCACCACCTTCTCAAGGGCAACTAGGGATAGGCAGTAAATGCTGGCCAGCCAGTGATGCCCACATCCCATGAGTGATTAAAAAACAGCAATAGCAACGTTAGGAATTTGTTTTGTGGAGTAAATGGTTAGAATCTGCCTGCTTTAGTGGAAATAGATTCTGTGTGGTTCCAAATGAGAAATGGATCATATTGGACCATGAAAGGTACCATCAAGGTTATGAGGAAAAAGTGGGGAATTGACTGTGTGAATTGCTCTTGTACAGACCTAGCTTGGACATTATAGGCTGAATGGCCTCTTGCTGTGCTGTAGTCATTCTATGACTGTCGAAGTTTTTACTCTTCCTGTAGGTAGATGACTCACTCTTTCATAATTAATTCCAGCATCTGCGACAGTTAGAAGGCATCTTGCCTTTAAGAGGTACAAGGATTTTAAGTATGCTAGACGCTCAAAAGGCCACCTACCGAGGTGTTAGACACTCATCCGTGTGCTTAGCATAGAACTACACGCCACAATCATTCGACATTAGCAGGCAACATGCAATTCAAAGCTATTAATTTTTTAACCCTATATGCGATTTGATGTCCTATTTCACGTAATTATTTCACAGCAACTCAAATTCTTTCTGGATAGCAACATATCAGCCGACTTGAAAATATTACTAGGACACATTGCAAACAAAACAATCTGCTACATTTTCTTCTGCATGCTTGTCTAAACACCTACAGTTTATTTTCTATATAACTGACCACTAAGACAATCATAATATATTTTCATTAGATAATGTTATAGGACCAGTGCACACAATTTCAAATCTTACTCAAAATGTTTCTTTTTATCTTTCTTGTGTAAGATAATCAGCAGAACCACTGCATGCCATTCATATGATTTCAAGTGAGGACAAATAGGACAATAAATCCTGCAAACTACTCATAAAGTTCTTTAAACGAATAGTTTAAAATAAAGCTTTGTCAAATATTCTATAAGTGGCTGCAATGAGCTGCTGATTAAATTAATAATTAATCTGAATGAGAGTGGATGCTGGTATTTGATGTTAGCCAGCCCCAGCAGACTGAAAGTCCCAGTGCATCAGGCAATATGTCCTATTATTCTGATGAGTAAAATGAAAATCTTTTTGTGCAATGGCTCCACTTGCTTTTCATTTCCATTTTGTCTGAAATGGAAATGGTGTGCAGCAAGTGTTGCACATTATCAGTTCATGTTGTTCAAGCTAGATTCATAGGTATGGAATAAATTACGTCCCATTTCATTTCATCATCCTGAAATGCTGTGATACAGCTTTGCTAACAGCTTGATTGCTTATAAATTCTGTGGTTCAAATGGTAATAAGTTTAAGACATGGTGATCACTGCACAGTAGGTTGTCTGTGTGAATTTTACATATTGATATTTTGTTAATTTAAAAGTGGCAGTTTAAAAAATACAGTTTGTCTGTAATGAGTCCTATAAGAAAGACAATGACTTGAGATTTGTTTGAAGGGAGTTTTATTTATGCTGGTATTATTTCTTGCAGCTCAGAGGAGAAGGTTACTGTCATTTACTATAATAAAATTCTGAGAATAAAAATTTTACAAGTCAAAAAGGCTTCCACTTTAGCGAACAGTTCAGTCTCTCAAGACCCATTATTGCAAAGACTTATGCCACAAGACTTAAGCACATAAAAAGACAAAACATGAAAAGACAGTTTAATGTATCTGATGCCTCCTTTCTGTAGGTTGAATACAATGGTTTCTATCCTAGACTTTATTGTTAAAGTTCAATGATAACTCCCAAGAAAGCAAATCTCCAGGACATAAATGAACTGATAAATTGAAGGATACCATGTTAAAACAGTGCTGATTACTTGCCAGACCACTATTGGAGCCCTGCAGTCAGTTTTGGATCTCCAGCTGATGAATGAGATACTGAAACTGGGAGAGGTCCAAAGGAGGGAGTAACTAAAATAGTGTCTTTTCTGAAGAACCTTGGCTGTACTGAGTGTTCAGTCATAATGCTGTGGTCACCATAATAATAGATGGGTGGATGAAGCAGGGGACAGGGTAATCCTCTCCTATTGAGCTTTTCCTTCCAGTTTTGTATAATTGCACATGACTTTATTCAATATTGGACAGTTGCATTTTGCACAATGTGTGCTGAACCTACTGGTTCACCAGTGGTCCTAAGATAGGACCTTCTAAACACAAGAACACTACCACCCAGAAGGACAAGGACAGAAGATACATGAGAAAATCACCACCTGCAAACTCCCCTCCAAACCACTCAGCACCCTGACTTGGAAATAAATCACTATTCTGTCAGTGTTGCTGGGTCAAAATCGAGGACTCCTTCCCTAATGGCATTGCCAATGTATCTACACCAGATGTACAGCAGCAGGTCAAGAAGGCACCTTGCTGCCATCTCCTCCAGGGCAACTAGGGATGGGCAGTAAATGGTGACTCAGCCAAGGATGTCTACATCTTGTGAATGAATTAAAAACAAACATTCACCATGTGACTCTATTGAATATAATTTGGAATTATAAAGATGATCTACATCTCCAGGTGTAAAGTAGTTATGGTTGATTTTAACTTGGTCAAAACCATATTGATGATGAACTAATGACCTCAAAATGATGGTATAGACTTATTATCCTGTTAATGTTGACACTGTGTTCTTTCAAGGTCCCAGCAATGCACAAACCATTGTATTTCATATTCACTTGATTACCCATGCCTATTCTGATTAGTGTCTCCTTCAGTCTTAACTGCTTTAGTTATTGGGATTCAATTCCACATTTATTCTATTTGTGTGGTAAGAGGTTCCAGCATTAGTCCTGGCTTCAAATTTTCATTTTTAAAAAATCTTTTAAAATCATGCTAATTAAACTATCTTATTTTCACCTACATTAGCAATTACTGTCACCATTTTAAAAAGGTGCCTCACAAAATTTTTGTAAGTCTTTCTTAATAACTAGGGAGGTAAATATCATTTCATTTTCTTGAGCACCTTTTGATACATTCTTCTATTGAAGGTATATTGCTGACAAGTTCATGCAGTATCCAAAAGGCCACGTTATTCATGTGTTGTGTAGTATTAAAATAATCTATTTGAATTTTAATTAGGCACCTTTGAAGTGTATCCAAATACATGTTTAATATTGTAGCTTCGTATTGACTGAAAAATTTCAATAAGCAAGCTGTAATTAGACAGAAAGCTTACTCTTCTTTTCAACTTTCATAATTAATATCTATTCACTAAGTTTCATTTTCACACTCACTGTTTCAATTGCATTATAATCACCTGTAATGGTTTACATTGAAAGCTGTCATCCATTTCTTAACTTGTCCACTGAATTGGTTCATATCTCTTTCAGAATTATCAACCACTTATACCTGGCTGCAATATTTAGTGTTTTGGAAATGTCAGAAAAACAGGAATCTATTTGTTGCACATTTTTTTGTGAGCAGTCAGGTGATCAGCGAAAAGCCAACATCGACACAAGTAAGTTCACACAAAAAATTGGTGATGTGGTAACTAGCGAGGAGGAAGGGCTTGGACTACAGGATGTTAGATTTAGGCTACACAATGGTAAATGGAACTTAGTCATGCAAAGTATGAAGTGATGCAATTTGGGAGGATAGGAATGCAAGGGAATATGCATTGAATGGTATGACCCTAAGAAATACAAGGACACCAGGACTTACAAAGGATCAAAGTATGCATGCCCATGGATCATTGAAAATAGTGGGAAAGGTAGCTAAGTTTGTTAAGAAGAAAGTGAGGTCTGCAGATGCTGGAGATCAGAGCTGAAAATGTGTTGCTGGAAAAGCGCAACAGGTCAGGCAGCATCCAGGGAACAGGAGAATCGACGTTTCGGGCATAAGCCCTTCTTCAGGAATGAGGAAAGTTTGTCCAGCAGGCTAAGATAAAAGGTAGGGAGGAGGGACTTGGGGGAGGGGCGTCGGAAATGTGATAGGTGGAAAGAGGTCAAGGTGAGATTGATAGGTCACTTGACACCGTCCTGTCCCCCTTAGTCCAAGAACTCCCCACCTGCGTCCGGGACACCACCCATGCCCTCCACCTGCTCCATGATTTTCGCTTCCCCGGTCCCCAACGCCTTATTTTCACCATGGACAGCCAGTCCCTGTACACCTCCATCCCCCATCACGAAGGACTCAAAGCCCTCCGCTTCTTCCTTTCCCGCCATACCGACCAGTACCCTTCCACTGACACCCTCCTTCGACTGACTGAACTGGTCCTCACCCTGAACAACTTCTCTTTCCAATCCTCCCACTTCCTCCAAAACGAAAGGAGTAGCCATGGGCACCCACATGGGCCCCAGCTATGCCTGCCTCTTCGTAGAATAT
>NC_057741.1:11485437-11529951 GCF_004010195.1 Chiloscyllium plagiosum
GATGTGGCCTCTTCTATATTGGGGAGACAGGCCGCCTACTTGTGGAATGTTTCAGAGAACACCTCTGGGACACCCGGACCAACCAACCCAACCACCCTGTGGCTCAACATTTCAACTCCCCCTCCCACTCCACCAAGGATGTGCAGGTCTTTGGGCTCCTCCATCGCCAGACCACAACAACATGATGGTTGGAGGAAGAGCGCCTCATCTTCTGCCTAGGAACCCTCCAACCACAAGGCAGGAACGCGGGTTTCACCAGTTTCCTCATTTCCCCTCCCCCCACCTTGTCTCAGTCAAATCCATCGAATTCAGCACCGCCTTCCTAACCTGCAATCTTCTTCCTGACCTCTCCGCCCCCACCCCAGTCTGACCTATCAATCTCACCTTGACCTCTTTCCACCTATCACATTTCCGACGCCCCTCCTCCCTACCTTTTATCTTAGCCTGCTGGACAAATTTTCCTCATTCCTGAAGAATGGCTTATGCCCGAAACGTCGATTCTCCTGTTCCCTGGATGCTGCCTGACCTGCTGCGCTTTTCCAGCAACACATTTTCAGCCCTCCTCCCTACCTTTTATCTTAGCCTGCTGGACAAATTTTCCTCATTCCTGAAGAATGGCTTATGCCCGAAACGTCGATTCTCCTGTTCCCTGGATGCTGCCTGACCTGCTGCGCTTTTCCAGCAACACATTTTCAGCTAAGTTTGTTAAAAAGGCATATGGATTCTTGCCTTTATTTGTTAAGATTTGGAGGTGCTGGTGTTGGACTGAGGTGGACAAAGTTAAAAATCACAACACCAGTTTCTCGTCCAACAAGTTTATCTGGAAATACAAGCTTTCAGACTGCTGCTCCTTCGCCAGGCAGCTAGCTATCTGATGAAGGAGAGCTCTCCGAAAGCTTGTACTTCTAAGTAAACTTGTTGGATGAGAACCTGGTGTTGTGTGTTTTTTTAACTTTATTTGTCAAGGCATTGAATTCAAGAACAATGAGGTTCAATAGAGCTGAACATAACACCACACTATAGATGATTCCTCTAAAGAGGGTACAGAAAAAGAGATTAACTGGAAGGTTGCCTGGACTGAGTGGTTGAGCTGTGAAGACAGATTAGAAAGGTTGAGGTTCTTTTCCTGAGAGCAAAGAAGTTGGAGGATTTGAGATCTGATTGAGGTACACTAAGTTCTGAAGGTCCTAAACAATGAAGTTACGGAAAAACATTTCACCTCAGTAGAGGGAGCAATAACCACGGGGCATACTTTAAGATAAGTAGGAGAAGGTTTAAAGGGGATTTGAAGCAAAGTCTTTTCACCCAGGTGGTGATGGTTTTCTAGAACTCACTGCTTAAAAAATGGTAGAGATGAGACCTCTAAAGACATTTAAGTAATTAGCTAGACACTTGAAATCCCATAGCATACAAGGCTACGGGCCAATGTTGAAAACTGGGATTGCATTGGAGGATGTTTGATATCCAACACAGACATGATGGGCTGAAGAGCCACGTTGAATGCTGTAAAAACTCAATGACTCCAAGTACTGTATACCAGGCAGGCCAGTGGATAATGGCTGAAGGTTAAGTAACAGTAGAGCAGATAACATGCAGCATTTTATGGGATCAGTAAAACCAAGCCTCAGATGCTGACTAACCAGCTGAATACAACACACAGACTCCAAGAACCGGAACGGGAATTTCCCACTTAGCATAATGGAACATGATTATGGTTGTTGGAGGTCAATCATCTCAGTTCAGTCCCAGGACATCACTGAGGCATTCCTGAAATAGTAGTGTAGATGCAACCATCTTCAAATCCTTGTTTCGTGACCTTCTCTCTATCTTAAATTCAAAAGTGTAGATGTTCCTGATGATTATCTGAACAGTTTTCGGTATCATTCACCACTCCTGAAATACTGAAGCAGTCTGTATCCATAAGCAACAAGATTTGGGCAACACTTAGCTTGGGTTAATAAGTAACGTTTGTACCAGTCAAACATGAGACAATGACCATCTCTAACTTGAGAGAATCTATCACCCCTTTATATTCAATGGTATTATCGTTGCTGAATCCACTGCTCTTTATATTCTAGGGGTTGTCATTGCCCTGAAACTGAACTAAATCAGCCACATAAGCAATGTAATAACAAGAGTCGAAAAGGGTGGCGCTGCTAAAGCACAACAGGTCAGGGAAGCATCCAAGGAGCAGGAGAGTCAATGCTTTGAGCATAAGCCCTTCATCAGGAATGTGGGGGCTGAGAGTTAAATAGGGGGTGAGAGTCGGGGCAAGATAGGTGGGAAGGTGATAGGTGGATGCAGGTGGGGGTAATTGTGATAGGTCGGTGGAGAGGGTGAAGAGGATAGGTGAGAAGGAAGATAGACAGGTAGGACAGGTCAAGAAGGCAGTGCCGAGTTGGAGCGATGGATCTAGGATGAGGTGGGGGAAGGAGGGAGATTTGGAAAGAAGTGAAATCAATGTTGATGCCATGTGGTTGTAATGTCCCAAGACAGAAGATGAGGCATTGTTCCTCCAGTCGGCAGGTTGCTTTGATTTGGCGGTGGAAGAGGCCCAGGACTTGTATGTCCCTGGGGGTATAGCAGGTGGAGTTGAAGTGGTCAGCCACAGGGTGGTGGGGTTGTTTGGTGTGTGTTTCCCAGAGATCTCCCTGAAATGTTCTGTGAGTTGGTGATCAGGTCGAAGCCAGGTAACCCACCTCGTGACTCCCACAGCCTGTTCATTATCTACAAGGCACAGTCCGGAGTGTGAGGGAATGCTGTAAACCTGCTTTAATGAGTGCAGTTCCAACAACACCTAAGAAGTTCAACACTATCCAGGCCAAAGCAGTCTGCTTGATCTCCATCCATTAACTTAAACATTAATTTCTTCTGCCACTGAGGTACAGAGGAAGCAGTGCACATTATCTACAAAATGCACTCCAACAACTCACCAAGACTTTTTAAGACATAAGAAATAAAAACAGGAGTAGGCCATTCAACTTTTGAGTGTGCTCTGACATTCAATAGGATCCTGGCTGATTGAACATCCCTCACATTCCTTTTTCTGGCTTTCCCCATTGCCTCTCTGATCAAGAATCAGTGTTAAATATACACAAGTACTCTGCCCCCACAGCTCTCTGTGGTGAGGAGTTCCAAAGACTCTCAACCCTCTGAGAAAAGAAATTTATCCTCATCTTAGCATTAAACTGGTGTCCCTTTATTCTGAGATTGTGCCCTGGTCCCACACTCTCCCACGACGGGAAACATCCTCTCAGCATTTACACTGTCAAGCCCCTTAAGAATCCTATATATTTCAATAAGATTACCCACCTCTCATTCTTCTAAAGTCCATTGAGTATGGTCTTAACCTGTTTAATCTTTGCTTCTAAGAAAATCGCTCCAAAGCAGGGTTCAGTAAACCTTCTCCAGTGAATCTTTTCCAGCAATTTCTGTTTTTGTCTCTGACTTTCAGCATCCATAGTTCTTCCAGACTTTTTGCAGTTAGACTTCCCTGCTCTTACACCCTAACCCTCTTGAAATAAGGGCCAATATTTCCATTAACTTTCCTGATTACTTCCTTCCCTGTCTGCTAACTTTCCATGTCTCATGCACAAGTACATCCCATGTGCTTTTGTGTTGCAGCTTTCTGCAGTTTTTCTCCATTTAAATAATATTCTGTTCTTTTGTTGTCCCTTCCAAAATGCCTTTTCCTATATATTTTACTCCATTTGCCAAATTTTTCCCCGTTTACTTAATCTATCAATTTCTCTTTTCAACAGCACTTTCCAAAACTGTAATCTTTACAACTTTGAAGGTCAAACACGTGGGGACACCAATATCTGCAATACCCGCCCTAGCTCCATACCATCCTGACTGGGAATTATATTGCTGTTCTTTCTCTGTCACTGGGTCAGATCCTTAGAAATGCCCTCCTACTTGTAAGTACCCACACCAAATTTGAACAGTGGCTCACCACAAACCTCGAGCAATTTGCATTGAGCAACAAGTACTAGCTTTTCCAGCAACACCACAAGGAGTGCTCTATATAGCTTCTCTCTCTAAGGAAAGAAAATATAATCAGTTTAGTATTCAGAACAATTCTAATTGTTGCAGACTCTGCTTTGCTTCTTCCATTCTGTGGCTTTGATCATTTTTGGGTTTTGACCGACATCATTAGTTGCTTGAAAAAAAAGTTTGTCACAACTGGAATTACAATGGATTATTAAGTACATTATCCAAACCAAATATCGATTAACAGCTCAATCCAGTTTTCTTTAAAAATCTCTAATGTCACCTTATAGTATCTTACCTTACTCTCAACAATATTTAAATTAATCTTCACTTAGTGACCAGGATAAGAATGAATGCATCTCTTTCAGCAAAGCTAATTAGGTGAGTTTAAATGACATCAGTCTCTGATCCTTGAGTATTGGGCCTTTTTCACTGACAGGCAGGTTTCAAACGCCTCTGCAGACCATCCCTGTCCTTGACTTTACATTAAGGAACTAATCTAACTAATGCACTTTAAAAGTGAGCAAGTATTGAATGAGAAAATCCTGGTTTGCCACTTAGTGCTTTCAAAACATGTTTTTTCTTAAAAAAAAGTGATGGTTCACATAGGAACATTTGGCAGGGTTGTGTGGTCCTTCTGCGATTGGAAAATCACACATTAGGAACACCCTGTAGATTTAATTTTCAGTTTGTTACCAATTCTCACTGTCTGCTATTCAGGAGCAGAACCCCACGAGTGCTCAAGGTCAGGGGTAGGATGTCTTTTTAAAAAAAACACGTCTGGATTTATTTTGATAAATTTTGTCTCGGTTCATTCTAATATCCTTCTTTAAACCGCTGTTAAGATCACACTCTGGGACTTGTTATTATGGTAAGCTTTTCCTGGAGCTCTATATGGAATAGATGATGTTCTTTGCAAGCCAGAAAAGAATCCTTTCGTTTGTGTACCTCTGGGGCAAACTGCTCTTCCTCTCACTATCAAAATGTTTTGCAGCAGTTATTGCAGAATTTTTAAACTGATTGTGGAGCCTGAGTTTCTGTCCTTTTGGGCTGGAGTTGATAGCACATCTATCAGGACTTTCTAAAGGGCATTTTAAAACCTTAACTAATCAATTCTGCTGTAGTTCAATTAAATTTATCTTAATCTCTCCAAGTGTTCCTTCATTTCCTAATTATTAAAAATGCAAGACAAAGTAACAGTACAGTGCTCTGATCTCAATTAATAAAGCAGAAAAGAGCAAAATAAGGGGAATGACTTACAGGTGACCTAAAGAATCATAGAATTATTTGATATAGAAGGAGATCATTCAGCCCATCATGTTGGGGGTGAAAAATAGGCAGATTCAGACTCAAATTGCTGGGTTGTGTCGAGTCCTGGGGAAGTGTGAATGTGGTTAACAGGGAGCATGATGAGGAAGGAGATATTTACCTTTGGAGTTTCTTCATTTGCAGAGTCTGAGCCTGGAATTCACTGTTTGAGGACTGACTGCTGCAGCCTTCCAACACTCTGTAAATAATAATCGAGCAATGGAGATTTTCATGGCCGTGACCACATCCCAAATGGGTGAGGTAATTGCTTCATTCTGTGTGGGAGGCGACTTCAAGTATGAGCAATGTGAAGCCATACAAAGGACAACATTATTACAGAGACATCTATATACTGAAGCTGAAATACACCAAAGACTCCTACCATCTTTTGCAAATCTTCAGCATTAGTCTCCTGTCTGCAATGCCATTCATGGCCTCAAGCATTCCTTACCATATCCTGCAAAAGAATGAATGAATCCCACTAAACAAAAAAAAAACCAAAGAACTCTTCTGACTCAAAATGTTAATTCTGCTTTCTCTCCACAGCTGCCACCACACTGCTGAGTTTTTTTCCAACAATTCTCTTTGTTGTTGAATGAATCCCATTCATGATGTGATGCAGTAGCTGCATTTAGCTACCTGGAACCTACTGCTGAAGTAGCAATGGTCTGTGATTTACCTACTGCTTGCACATGGTACAGGTGCTTCATACATTGGACCATCAAACATTGTGCAGCACAAGTAGGAGCTCAACTATCACTCAGGAATGTTGCAGCAAGACACAGACTCACTCACTCAGTTAACGGTGAAAAGTGAACCAATATTTCTTTGGTAGAAACTTACTTATTTACATGGGCTTGTTACTCATGCCAACCATTTGCCCTCAAAAGATCTTCTTTCTTTCCCTCTCACCATACATTCCCAAGTTCTGCAGGTCATTGGATGGAGCCTGTCCTGTAATGGAACCTGTTGGCTTTGTACATTTGGGTCAGATGGCCCTACAGGCATTTTTGTCTTGAGGACCCAGACATGCCGGGTGAAATGGTGGCCAGGTGGTTAGCACTGCTGCTTCACAGTGCCGGGGCCCCAAGGTTAGATTCCAGCCTTGGATGACTGTCTGGAGTTTGCACGTTCTCCCCGTGTCTGTGTGGGTTTCCTCCGGGTGCTCCAGTTTCCTCCCGCAATCCAAAACTATGCAGTGAATTGACCATGCAAAATTGCCCATAGTGTTCAGGGCATGTAGGTTAGGTGCATTAGTTAGGGGAATAAGTCTGAATGGGTTACTCTTCGGAGGGTCACTGTGGACTTGTTGGGCCAAATGGTTTGTTTCCACACTGTAGGGAATCTATGATGATGCCGAATGTATCTTCCTCAGAGAAGGTGCACTCTCCTTGCCTCCCTCAGAGCTGGGCCTTGGCAGGCAGGGAGGAGATGTATGGCCTTGCTACCTCTGTAATGCTTGTGAGGAGTCTTATAGGGTGGGTCTATGTATGGTTCCTCCTCTGGCTGGGTACCTACTGGCACAGTCCTGTCTTCGCGTGAGGAAGAGACACCAAGAGTGAGGTCATGGTTCCTCGTCCTGTATTGCCTTGCCATTGGTGCTGAGCAATAATGGTTACAGCAATGAAGTGCACATATCCAGCAGGACCTGGCTGTCCATGGCAGTAGCCAACGTGTCCATGGGGACAGACAGACAGACAATTGCATGCTGATGCCGATGGGTCCAGACCGCATTGCTGCAGTCATAGAGGTGTACAGCACGGAAACAGACCCTTTGCTCCAACTCATCCATGCTGACCAGATATCCTAAATTAATCTAGTCTCATTTGCCCGCACTTTTTCTATATCCCGCTAAACCCTTCCTATTCATACAGCCATCCAGATGCCTTTTAAATGCTGTAATTGTACCAGCCTCCACCACTTCATCTGGCAGCTCATTCCATACACGCACCACCCTTTTCATGATAACATTGCCACCTAAGTCTCTTTTAAATCTTTCCTTTCTCATGCTAAACCTATGCCCTCTCGTTCTGAGGTCCCCGAATACAGGAAAAAGACTTTGTCTATTTACCTTATCCAGGCCCCTCATGATTTTATAAACCTCGATAAGATGGCACAAAAAGGTGTCGGAGGCTGGGGGGTGTCCTTAGGGATTTATAAAGTCATGAAGGGTGTGGATAGGATAAATACACAAGGTCTTTTTCCCTCGGGTGGGGGAGCCCAGGACGAGAGACTCCAGACAAGAGGCCATAGGTTTTGTGTCAGATTTCCTAGTGCCTCCACCAAAACTGCCTGCTGCTCCCACAGCTCTTTGTGCATTTGAATGAAGCCCCAAATTGCCAACTCCATTTGGCACATCTTCTGTCCAGGATGAGCTGGAGCCTAGTCTCTGACAATTCTTGGAATATCAACAATCTGTGGTGTTCCTTCTGCCACCTGTGGAGACGTGCTATTGAAATGAGACTGACTCTCATCCAGATAAAACACCCACTTGAGGTGGCAGTGTCTGAGTTGCTGTGGGTTGCAGGAGGTCACGTAGCTGGCAATTTCTCTGAGGTACTTGTGCTGTCTTCCTCAGAGGTGGAAAATGGGATATCTTGTGGAACATGATCATGGTCATCGTGGACATCCTGTTGGTACTTGCAGGAGATGATAAAGAGAAAATGTCACAATTAAAGGATAGACGTTGTGGCTTGTTAACAATAAATTCACTGTGGGTGCAATGGGATTGTAGCATCAATGAACAATGTTTCTTGCCCTGTTACTAGGACATGGTGGCATCCATGTCTGCACAGGAGTGGTCTTCATCTTTGCCTTCCAGGGCCAAGATCCTTTTCTCGTTGGGGGCATGGCGGGGTGGGGGGAGAGAAGACAAATGTCTGGCACACTACCATCTCATTCTGCTCAATGATGGGCCACATTCTTTTGCAATCAGAGATAAAAGGAGGGATTGAGTGAGGTAAAAGTGGGTGACACAACTGTTAGTGCTGATGCAAGTGGTGGTGAGGTGATCTGATTGAGTGAGCAGACTACACGGAGGGCATTGAGGATTAGTAGTGGTGTGGAATGGGGAGGGGTGGTCAGAGCAAGTGAAGGAAGACGTTGCATGCAATCGTGAGAGTGGTAGAGCAGGATTCTTTGTGGGATGTGGGTGCGGCAGCAGGGAAAGGGTGAGTGTGAGGTCAGAGAGAGCCCACGGTAGCACTTAACATGACAGACTCAATAATTGCTGTTGTTTCTGAATTGGTAGGCATTTTGCTTGTTCCTTGAACTCAGCACTGACCTATCTGGTGACCTTGTAGCAGGTTTGGTGGGTCTGGTGTCATGGCATTCTTTGCCAATCTTGGGGAAAAGGATGCCCCTGCTCTGCACCATCCCATCCACCAGGACCCCTCCAGCTTCCTGATCGCAAAGCTGGGTGCAAATTCCCAAATGCCTTCCAAATTGGAAAACGAGCATGGGCAGCTCAAACTAACAGAGTTTGACTGGGTGCATTATGACCTTTTAGATATGGTGTCAGTCCCAGGGACACCAATATGTCCCAGAATATCTGAACAGTGATTAGTATTTCTGGCCATGACAAGTAGGAGAATCAAGTCAGCATTAAATAATCGGGGTGTAGGAGGAGGTCAATGAGGCGTGTTAGGGATGATCATGTGAGAAACCTCACTGGGGAGAGAAAATTCTCCATGAAACTATTGAAATAATATTTAGTATGGGACGTTACAGCACACAAGAACAATCCTGTCAGAGATAAATCGAAGCTCTCATCACTGATCATACTCACTTTCCAACTGTGCACTTGTGTACAAGCAAATTTGCATTTCTTTTTATGGATGATGATTGGTGGGGTATCGTGAAATAAACAAAGAAAATTAATATTGTGAAACTAATAGAGGGAAGAAATTGAAAGGAGATAAGAAAGTTCTATCCCCTTTGAATGGGAATGAAATAAAGCAACAGACAATATGACGCATCGGGAAGAGTAATAACTGCAGAGTTGGACTGGAGTGTATAACGAAAGTAAAATCTCTTTAGATCACCAAAGCTGCTTTCTTTCTTTTTAACTGCAAGTTTGAAAATGGTCAAGGGTTTTTTCTTTCCTGTTAAAGCACAGATTTGTGGAAGCCATGTTAATCCAATTGGCTGGGCCAAGCACCTAATGGATCAGATGGAACACAAGATTTCCAACCCCCCCCCTTTCTTCGATATGAGATTTGATTAATTCCACACAAGAATGAGACCAAGAGGAGTGGAAAACTGGCATTGTTTCCAAATTGGTCACTCAGTGGGAGTGCTTGTCTTTAGATTAAAATTGATTCTATCTTTCTCTCATTGCAATTCAATATCATGTAGAAAAAATATTGGTAACACTCTTGACATTGAGCAAAGTTGACCAATGAGAGTCAGCTAAGATAGGGAAAATGCAAAATATCCAAATGCAAATTACACAGAATGGTTTTGTTATAAACAGATACAGCACAGCTGGATTTGGCTTACTTACATCAGCAATACACTGCTGCCTGTTCCTGATACTGTTACCACATTTAATGCCCTGAAGGAGGAAGCAAAACAAGACAGATCCTTGCTGAGTTATTTTGGTCACCTTAAAGCAAACATCTTATATGGTTGTGTATGAGTAATGAGGCAACAGTTAGCCCATAATTGCTTCTTTTATTAACCTTATTAAATGTTGGATTCTGTTTGCATGTTGTTTGTTCTTTGGTCAATTATGTCACTGGATGATAAAATTTGTTTTTTGCTGGGAGCTGGTGTGAAATTGGCATGGTTTTGAAAATGTACACCAAAAGACATCAGCAAGAGACATGTGCAAAATTGAAGCATGTAACTCTTTTTCAATATCTTTGGCAAGCAGCCAGTGCTGCTAACATTATTTACTGGCAGCCTGCTAATTTAGGGAGCTTTAAATCTAGCTTTACTGACACCATTTAAAGATAAAGGTTAAAATCAACTAGGGGCAAGTAAGAACTGTGGATGCTGGAGATCAGAGTCAAGATTAGAGTGGTGCTGGAAAAGCACAGCAGGTCGGCCAGCATCCGAGGAGCAGGAAAATCGACATTTCAGGCAGGGGCCCTTCATCTCAGAGAGAAGAAGTCATTGTGGAACTGTCCTGACAAGGCTCCCCATTATTTTTCTGTCCTAGCCCATTCTACCCAACCTCTCTCCACGGTGCTGGGAAAATTAAGCCACATATGCAGCTCACCACCACATTCTCCAGGGCAACAAATACTGGCCGAGCTAGCAACACTCACATCCTATGAATGAACAAAAAGAAATTACCATTACAAAGAAATCATTGCCTGTTATCACACACCACCTGTGTGCGTGTGGAAGGAAAACACTCGCTGTTCATGGTTATTTGAAAGTCTTCAAATCTTCAAGCACTCAGGTCAACTCTGTGTGGTCTATTTGTACCAAAAAGCCAAGAATTCATGTGAATCCCAGACCTCTTTCTTAGTGGCACATTCTAGAGAGCAGGTAATGAGTTTATTCCTTTGTTGAACAGTACATCCCTTTTCTTCTTATGCAGCAGTCTACCACAAGTTATTGAGGCTATCTTTCACGGCATGGAATGACTCTGGAGCATAGAGATTGTGGGCTCTGGTTTGTTCTCAAATGTTGAGCTCTAGTTCCTCTGCAGCAGATGTCACAGTGCAGTCACAGCCTGTCTGATGAAGGAAATTCAATATTCTGGTGCAAAAATGTTATGTCCTATGAAGCATTTCACTCCCTTCTACTAGAACAGCAATATTCTCAAGTCTCTTCAGACATGTGTTTTACTGAAGTGCCAGGGAAAGCAGTGTTGAACACCTGCAACCCATTATCTCAATATCCGTCAAATTTTAGAGCAAATGAATTGAGATTATCTGTTTATATTCCTTTATCGGTTTAATTCAACAAAGAACTGAGGACATAGAATTGTACAGCATGGGAATGGGCCCTGCGGCGCACTATGTTATGCCGAATATGATGCCAAATTAAACAAATCCCTTCTGCCTGCCCTTGGTCCATGTCCTTTCATCGGTTGCATATTCATGTGTTTATCTAAAAGTCCCTTAAACACCCCTAGTGTACCTGCCTCCATCACAACCTCTGGCAGTGTGTTCCTGACTTCTATCACTCTGTCCAAAAAAACTTGCCCCTCACCTCTCCAATGAATTTTCTCCCTCTCACTTTAAATGCATGCCCCCTTGCTTTAGACATTTCAACTCTGGGAAAAAGATTCTGACTGTCAACACTATCTCATAATGTTATAGACTTCTATCAAGTCTCCCCTGAGCCTCCACTACTCCAGAGAAAACAACTCAAGTTTTTCTAGCTTTACCTTATAACTTACAACCTCTAATCCAGGCAGCATCCTAGTAAACTTCTTCTGCACCCTCTCTAAAGCCTCCACATCTTTCCTGTAATGTGGTGACCAGGATTGAATGCCATAGTCCAAGTGTGGCCTAACCAAAGTTTTATAAAGCTGCAGCATGATGTCCTGACTCTTGTGCTCATTTCCCTGATCAGTAAAGGCAAGCATGCCATACGCCTTCTTTACCACCCTATCTACATGCATGTCCACTTTCAGGGAGCCATGGACTTGAATTCCAAGATCCCAACAGCCAATAACAACATCATAAACTTCGTCATTACTTTCATGAGTTGTCTATCAATATCAGCTATGCCAACAACATTATGTAGATGTGGACTAAACTAAGTATCCACCATTCCTCAGCATTGGGATAATGTTGAATGTTTTGGCTCTGGATAACAGTTCATATAATTTATTTTCATAGGGCTACCATTGCAACTTGTCAGCACTTGTCTCTTTTTCATTTGACATTGTACTAAATCATCATTGTCCGTGATGAAGGAGGTTTCAAAGTTGTTTGGTGAGTTGCAATAGATTTGGTGAGGTAAGAGCTCGAATCATGAAAACATACTTTTTGACAGTGATTTGATTGACAAGTGACTGTGACATTAAAAGGAGGTCAAGATAGTTAATTATGATGAATTGCTAAGCCCATTTGTTCCATTTAAAGAACAGTTTCCAATTGAAGAACAGATTTAAGTGGAATCATAAAAGTGATAGCAAGGCAAGAGGTTGCTCAACTTTTATTGAACAATGAATGTGAGGCTTTATCAGGAGCTGATTGTACACCCTATACATTATTGCAGCATTTTGCCTGAACATGCATTATAAAGAGACAAAATGTTAATTGAAATTAAACAATACCACAGAATTGTTACTACTGGCTCTCTGAACAAGCATATTGACTTAATGCCGTTCTCCTGACTTTTCTCCATAACCCAGGAAGGGTAAGGAGAGAATCTCATTGTGATCTGAGTGACATGGACTATGGTGAGGTTTGTAACAGAATTGAACAAGGTGTCCAGTGAAGCCCATCTCAACATCAGAAGCATCTTGCTCTACGCTTTATAAAATCATAGAATTTAACAGTCCAGAAGGAGACCATTCGATCCATCATGTCTGTACCAGCTCCCGAAAGAGTCCCACTCTCCAGCCCTATCTCTATACTAATTTTATCACTTTCAAATATATACCAATGTGCTTTAGAGAAGGAAACTGGCATCCTTACCTAGTCTGGCCTACAGTGACCCCAGACCCACAGCAATGTGGTTGACTCTGCCCTCTGGCAATTAGTGATGGGCAATTAATGCTGCTTAAACAGCGAAGGCCTCACTCTGTGAACGAATAAAGAAAAAAATTACATATATATCGAGCACACTTTTAAAGCCTTATTTGGAATCTGCCTCCAAGTTGCTCCCAGGCAGCACATTCCAAATCTGAACAACTCTGAATAAAAAACGTTTCTCCTCATCTCCCTCTTGCTGACAATCATGAAATTGTGACTGCTGGTTACTGACAGACCAACTAGTGGAAACAGAATATCCTTCTTTACCCTGTCAACATTGTTGATAATTTTGAACACTTTAATATGGTCACCTGTTATCTTCTCTGCTCCAAGGAGAGTAAGCCCAATCTCTAAAATCTTTCCTGGTATCTAAAATCCTTCATTCCTAGTATAATTCTAGTAAACCTCCTTTGAACTCTCTGCAGGGCTGTAACACCTTTCCTTAAACATGATGTCTAGAATTGAACATAGTACTCCATGTATGGTCTGACCAATGATTTGTATTCTTTTCACAAGTGACATGGTGCAGCAAGACTCTTGTCAACTGATGGTGATTAAAACTTCTAACCATCTTGTTGAAGGACCAATGCATCGCACTAAAACTCAGCTTTCAATCTTACCAAACTCATCTGACTATTCTGGCCCCAACTCCATTTCCTGGGGATGAGTCCAGGGGTACAAAGATTGAACTGTGCTGGATGCTGCAATGATCCTGAGGGCTGCATGAATGGGAGAGCATTCTCTGTGTGTGAAGGTCACTGCTGAACATTGATACAACTGGCTCCTTGCAGGAAGACCTGTGTGAGATCTCTCAGTCGTACACCAACAAACGCATCAAGACGGTAATTGATGCCATCCATACAGGTTGGCACAGATTAATTTTGTCCGTCAATGACATATGAGGGCTGCATCCTTGGCTGTTGGATTCGATAACCTAGCTGGAGTTTCCCCTGGTGCAGGGTGCACATGTGGCACTGAGAGGACCTTACCATAACACTGTGGGTTCATCAACAGGAAGAGGTTCCATTCGATTTATGTTCAGGTGACTTGTGATCACAGTGCGCATTTCCTGGAGGGGTATTCCTGCCAGCCTAGATGCTGCCACAACTCACAAACTCTTCAGCCCTCTTGTGTCCCTGGTGCTTTTGTGCGTCCGGGTGTCTTACGAGACTGGTTACCACCCACTGGAGCCAGTGCAATCCCTGAAAGGGGAACATAGGGTTAATGCTGCCCATGACTCAGCCAGGGTCAGGGTGGAGCTGAGTAGAGGACTATAGAAGATGTGGTTTCACTGCTTGGACTGATTGGGGCTCTCAATTATAGTCTGGATAGAATTGCTCTGTCACCTTGGCCTGCCCTGAACAATTAGAGCAGGTAATAAGGGGATGAGCTGGATACTGAGAAGCTGGCTAAACAGGAGCAGTCTTCATCGGAGGAGGAGGAGGAGGTTGGCAACATTTGGAAGATGGAACTGTTCTTGTCCATGACAGAGGTCAGCTGTGTTGGACACTACAAGCCAGATGTAATCACATTGATGTCCACTTCTAATAGTTGACAGTTGGGTGCAACAGACCATTGTGCACAGTAAAACGTTTTGTCTTATGATACCTAAATCTGATTTGCATTGTCGGAATGAACTTCAGCCTCTGTTGATTTTGTTTCCTTTTGCTGTCTGACAGAAAGGCTCATGTTTATACTTGTCCAATTGGTTGCCTGTGTGTCATGTTCCCTGAATGAACAATGACAGACAAACATTGTGCACTGGGGAAAGAGTAGCACTCACTTGGAAGATGATTAGACAAGGTGTAACCATGGACAGGTAAAATAGGTTGTGTTCTGTTCAACTGCAATTAGGGTGAGATTATATAAAAGAGTTTCAGCTATGTGCCAGGAACAGCATGGCTTTGTGGTTGCTTGAAAATACCACTGGCAGCGAGGGGCAATGCCATATCCCTAACATTTGTCCAAATGCATAGCATCCTTTCAAAGATAGTATAGGCTTAAGGGATGCAGATGTTATGATGGATATTCTCTGAGTGGCGAGTTGTTCTGTGATAGTGCATGGTCAGATGAAATCAGAATTGGACGTGAGACATGCCACAGAGGATGGGGTAGGTAATTCATTGTCAAAATTGATAAGACACATGAGAGAACCCGCTAGGGCTTGTGACAGAAAGGCCTCTGAAAAACGTGATGCAACTCTAATTTTGCCTCAAAAATGGCAACATACAGCCCCCAGTGTCCTAAAATTGACCTCTCAGCAGCTCATCCACAAAGCTTCCCCCAACCAGAAACATATTCCTGAACCATTATTCTATTTCATATCCATTGGTCAAGTTTGTATCCATATTGTCCCTTTTATTACATGAATATAATGCTTCACAGAAGTCTATTGTGTGGCACAGTATCAACACATTTTGGAATTCAGGTACACCATAGTATTATCCTCATCGAATCACGACAAAACCTCTTCAAATAAGCTGCAACCATTGAGTTAAAGGTGATCTTCCAAGGTGGTTCTTACTGATTAATCCATATTTTTCAATGTAACTATTAATTCTGTCCCTGACGCAGCAGTGAACCTACACAGTCACTGCCTTTGCTGTTGAATTCAAGTATCACTGGACATTGGAGTGCATCTAGGAACATTACTAAACAGTGAAATTCACAACTGATCTTGGAGAAACCTGTTTGAGAGGGGTCACAGCACAGAAACAGATCAGTAAATAGTTTTAAATATAGCCTTGCTGTAAATCTACAATAGTGAGTAGAATGTGTCCTTTTTTAATTATATGATTTATTTGAGATACGTCTCTTGATTAAACTTAAAAATAGAAGCCATAAGTATTACGATAGCCTGGAGCAGTGTTTTGTAGAGCAATAAGACGATGCTATTTTCTGGGTTTGTAGATTGGAAGAAGCAAAAATGTCCCTTAGTAGAGTGATATGCTCTTCTTGTTTGATGTGGGATTTTAGAGAGAGTTTACATGTTACTGAGGATTACATCTGAAATAAATGCTGTTGGTTGCGAATCCTATCAGATGGAATGGATCTGTTAGAGAGACAGTCAAAGACAATGAGGAATTTACAAGAGGAAGGGAGTGTGATGAATGGCAGTTATAGGAAGTGAGAAAAATTGCAGATACTGCCACATTGATGGGTTAACTCTAGAAAAGGTAAGACAGGTAGGCAGGTAGTGAAGAAGTCTTCTGTGGCTTTCCCCATTTCAAACAAGTATACTGTTTTGGAAAATGTAGGAGTGATGGATTCTCAGAGGAATGTAGCATGAACAGCCAAGTTTCAGATATTGAGACTGGCTCTAATGCAATGAAGGGTATGTTGGGTTCCAACAGATCGATTGTGTTAGGGCATAGAGAGATGTTCCTGTGGCTAGTAGCGAAAAATCAGTTGGGTGTGTGGCTCACTGGTACCAGGATCAAGAATGTCTCAGAAAGGGTGCAGAATGTACTCAATGGGGAGAGGGCCCAGCAGGAGGCCATTGTACGCATTGGGACCAATGACATAGGAAGGGAAAAAGATGAGATTCTGAAAGGAGAATATAGAGAGCCACGCAGGAATTTAAAAAGGAGGTCCATGAGAGTAGTAATATCTGGATTACTCCTGGTACTAGTGAGTAGTGAGGGAAAGAATAGGACGATAGAGCAAATGAATACATGGCTGAGGAGCTGGTGCAGGGGAGAAGGATCCATTCTTTTGGATCATTGGAATCTCTTCTTGTAAAACTCACTGGGGTAGAAGTGAGTTTTACAAGACGGATGGATTGCACCTGAATTAGAAGGGGACTTAATATACTGGCAGGGAGATTTGCTAGAGCTACTCGGGAGAATTTAAGCTAGTAAGGTGGGATGGAGGTGGGATGCAGGGAGATCGTGGCAAAGGGATCAATCTGAGACTGGTACAGTTGAGAAAAGAAAGGAGTCAAACAGTCAGAGCAGGCAGGGACAAAGCAGAAAACAAGGTAAGACTGATATATTAAACTGCATTTATTTCAATGCAAGTGGCCTAATAGGGAAGGCAGATGAACTCAGGACATAGTTTGGAACATGGGACTGGGATATCAAATCAATTACAGAAACATGGCTCAGGGATGGGCAGGACTGGCAGCTTAATGTTCAGGAGACAAATGCTACAGGAAGGAGAGAAAGGGAGGCAAGAGAGGAGGGGGAGTGGCATTTTTGATAAGGGATAGCATTATAGCTGTGCTGAGGGAGGAAATTCCTGGAAATACATCCAGGGAAGTTATTTGAATTGAGAAATAAGAAAGGGATGATCACCTTATTGGAATTGTATTATAGACATCCTAATAGTCAGTGGGAAATTGAGAAACAAGTTTGTAAGGAGATTTCAGTTAACTGTAAGAATAATAGGGTGGTTATGGTAGGGAATTTTAACTTTCCAAACATTGACTAGGACTGAGCTGAAAATGTGTTGCTGGAAAAGCACAGCAGGTCAGGCAGCATCCAGGGAACAGGATGACTAGGACTGCCATAGTGTTAAGGGCTTAGATGGAGAGGAATTTGCCAAGTGTGCACAAGAAAATTTTCTGATTCAGTATGTGAATATACCTACTGGAGAAGGTGCAAAATTTGACCCACTCTTGGGAAATAAGGCAGGGCAGGTGACTGAGGTGCCAGTGGGGAAGGACTTTGGGGTCAGCGACCATAACTCTATTAGTTTTTTAAAAAGTGATGGAAAAGGATAGACCAGATCTAAAAGTTGAAGTTCTAAATTTGGAGGAGGCTGATTTTGACGGTATTAGGCAAAACTTTCAAAAGCTGATTGGGGGCAAATGTTCGTAGATAAAGAGACAGCTGGAAAATGGGAAGCATTCAGAAATAAGATAAGATATTCCAGAGACAGGATATTCCTGTCAGGCTGAAAGGAAAGGCTGGTAAGTATAAGGAATGCTGGATGACTAGAGAAACTAAGGTTTGGTTAAAAAAAAGAAGGAAGCATATGTCAGGTGTAGACAGAATAGATCGAGTGAATCCTTAGAAGAGTATAAAGGCAGTAGAAGTATACTTAAGAGGGAAATCAGGAGGGCAAAAAGAGGACATGGGATAGCTTTAGCATACAGAGAATCCAAAGAGTTTTTACAAATGTGTTAAGGACAAAAGGATAACTAGGGAGAGAACAGGGCCCCTCAAAGATTAGTAAGGTGGTCTTTGAGTGGATCCGCAGGAGATGGGGGAGATACTGTGTTTACTGTGGAGAAGGACATGGAAGATAAAGAATGTAGAGAAATAAATGGTGACATCTTGAAAAATGTCCATATTACAGAGGAGGAAGTGCTGAATGTCTTGAAATGCATAAAAGTGGATAAATCCCCAGGACTTGATCAGGTGTACCCTAGAACTCAGCAGAAAGCTAGAGAAGTGATTGCTGGGTCCCTTGCCGAGATATTTGCATCATTGATACTCACAGGTGAGGTGCTAGAAGACTGGAGGTTGGCTAACGTGGTGCCACTATTTAAGAAAGGTGGTAAGGACAAGCCAGGGAACTATAGACCGGTGAGTCTAATGTTGGTGGTGGGCAAGTTGCTGGAGGGAATCCTGAGGGACAGGATTTACACATATTTGGAAAGGCAAGGACAGATTAGGGGTAGTCAACATGGTTTTATGCATGGGAAATCATGTCTCACGAACTTGATTGAGTTTTTTGAAGAAGTAACGAAGAGGATTGATGAGGGCAGAGTGGTAGATGTGGTCTCTATGGACTTCAGTAAGTTGTTTGACAAAGTTCCCCATGGGAGACTGGTTAGCAAGGTTGGATCTCATGGAATACAGGGAGAACTAGCCATTTGCATACAGAACTGGCTGAAAGGTAGAAGACAGAGAGTTGTGGTGGAGGGTTGTTTTTCAGACTGGAGGCTAGTGACCAGTGGAGTGCCACTGGATTGGTCTGGGTCCACTATTTTTCGTCATTTATATAAATGATTTGAATGTGAGCATAAGAGGTATAGTTAGCATGTTGACAGATGACACCAAACGTGGTGGTGTAGTGGACAGTGAAGGAGATTACTTCAGATTACAATTGAATCTTGATCAGATGGGCCAATGGGCTGAGGATTGGCAAATGGAGTTTAATTTAGATAAATGTGAGGTGCTGCATTTTGTGAAAGCAAATCTTACCAGGTCCCAGGGAGTGTTGCTGAACAAAGAGACTTTGGAGTGCAGGTTCATAGCTCCTTGAAAGTGGAGTTGCAAGTAGATAACATAGTGGAGAAGGCATTTGGTATGCTTTCCTTTATTGGTTAAAGTGTTGAGTACAGGAGTTGGGAGGTCATGTTGCGGCTGTACAGGACATTGGTTAGGCCACTTTTGGAATATTGTGTGCAATTCTGGTCTCCTTCCTAATGGAATGATGTTGTGAAACTTGAAAGGGTTCAGAAAAAAATTTACAAAGATTATGCCAGGGTTGGAGGATTTGAGCTGTAGGGAGAGGCTGAATAGGCTGGGGCTGTTTTCTCTGAAGCGTCGGAGGCTGAGGGGCGACCTTACAGAGGTTTATAAGATCATGAGGGGCATTTTTAGAATAAATGGACAAAGTTTTTTTCCCTTGGGTGGGGGAGTCCAGAACTGGAGGGCATAGTTTTAGGATGAGAGGGGACAGATATAAAAGAGACCTAAGGGGCAATGTTTTCATGCAGAGGGTGGCACGTGTATGGAAGGAGCTGCCAGAGGAAGTGGTGGAGGCTGATACAGTTGCAGCATTTAAAAGGCATCAGGATGGGTTTATAAATAGGAAGGGTTTAGGGGGATATGGGCCAGGTGCTGGCAAGTGGGACTAGATTAGGTTGAGATATCTGGTCGGCATGGACGAGTTGGACTGAAGGGTCTGTTTTTTTGTTGTGCTTCTCTCTGATTCTGTGACTCTATTTCAAGCATTTTCCCCAGTGACACTAAGCTGACCGGACCATACTTGCTAGGCTTATTCTGACATGTTTTTTAAACAAACCATGGAGAATGCTGGAGAAACTCAACAGTTCTGGCAACATCTGTGGAGGGAGAAACAGAGTGAATGTTTTGCGTCCAGTATGACTCTTCTTTCGAACATTTGCTGAACAAGGGTGTTACATTTGTGATTCTTTCATCTACTACTCCCAGCCCTGAATCCAGGGAAGAGTGAAAGATAGTGGCCCAAGCCTCTGCAATTGTGATTCTCATATCCTTTAATATCCTTGAAAATATCTGATCTGGTCCTGCTGCCTTATCAACTTTAAGTCTTAACATCAACGTTCACTCAATTTTTTCTTGCTGCTCCAAGGACCTCTGTGGTCCTTGCATAACAGTGACTTTTGGAACTGGAATTCAAAATGCACCTTTCCACCTATCAGTGCGTGCAGATTCTCCTATGTAGCTGCATAGCTTGGAGGGAACATTAACTAAGAATCTAACCACTACCTCCTCCTTATCAACTTTAAACCTTTCCATGACAGAGTTTATTCCATTGAAGCCATGGTCATGGCAATATCTCCTTCCTTCATAAAGACAGATGCAAATTATTTATCACCTTAGCTATGACCCTTTTCCCACATGTAAATCTCCTTTTTGGTCTCTGATTGGCCCTATTCCTCCTTTTACCATCCTTTGTTTGTGTGTCCATGAAGATTCTCCTTTTGTATGAGCTGTTAATATTTTTTCATAATTCTTCTTTGCTTCAGTTATTTGTTTTTCCATCTCCTTTCTGAATCTTCCCATTCTCAGTTGTATTTTCTACCTGACACCTATTACAAGCACAATTTTTCTTCTTTATCTTAATAGAAGGCACAGGAATGGGAAATAGGAGATGAGTTAAACATAAAGGAAATCTATTAATGCAATAAGTAGCAATAATACTACACAATTTGAGCATACAAGACAAAATAACAAGACAATGAGAGCAATCAATCAATGTCATAAAGGGATTCCCAAACTAGTCTGCGTAATGGTGTATTATATTTATTACACACCCTGCATTTTTATTAAAGGCTACTCAAATAACCGTTAACATTTTGTGGAGTTTGTTATATAAGGTAATTATTTTGCTTCATGATTTATCAGCCAGGTCCCTCATAAAATTCCAATCCCTTATCTACCTGGGTAAAGGTGAATTTTAATCACATACTGGAATTAATTTGAAGTATAATCAGTTCCTTTCTGTACAAACAAACTGTCAGCAATCACTCCAAATATTGTAGGCTGACATACTGAGCAGTTAAGCAGTCTGTAGTGATAGTACCAAGGTCAATCAGAGTTCCTGCTTGGGGCTGTTAATCTGGTCCAATCAGGGAGCCCTGGCTGACAGATAAAAAGAGGAATGTCAGAGATTCTGACACTGAGTGTTGACTCTGATGAGGCTGTGCCAGAGTCAAGGATGTTCCATGTGTCATTAAAGGGCGACTTGTTAATTGGATACTTGCCTGTGTGGAGCTATTGCACAGTGCCTCCGCTATGACTGAAAGCAGGACACAACCTCTCAGGAGCCTGTGTCAGGACCTCGGGTGCCATTAGAGTGGCCATCCTAAATCCATGTCCCTCACCATGCTTCGATGCCTGATATCTAGAGCTGTCAATCCACAGGGCTGACAGTTCCTCCACCTCAAGCAGTGCCACTCCTCTAGCTGCCAGATGAAAGGGGTGCCGTCACTCTTGAAAATAAAAATAAAACATTTTTAGGATTAGTCAGGCAGATGCTGGCAATTGGGAGTAAAGGTGCTATGGTTTTGCACACACTATTAATACTGCTGTCCCCACTTCAGCAACCTTGAAGAATCACTGTGCCCTCACCCCCTGCTCTTTGGAACACACTGGAAGGCCAGTAGAATTTACCTTACCATCTTCCATTTAGAAGCAGCACCTCCCTGTGCCAGTAAATTGCTGATAGGGCGGAAAGTGGCCCTTAAATGAGCATCCACCTGGCTCAATTGGCCACCCACATGATGGTTGCACCTCCAGTGGTAATATTCTGTGATTGTGAGAAGGTCAGGTAAGACCCAATCATCTTGTTATTTTCACCGTCCCTGTCTGCTCCTAGTTTTTCTCTGGAGGGCTGGTAAAATCCAACTCAACAGATCTATGCTTAAACAATCACATCCATTTTATGTCACCAATATTTATATCACATCTAAAGGGTGAGTCATACTATTAAAGTTGTAGATGTGTATTATGATGTGTACATTTTGTCTGAAGTTCAGGGATTAAAAGGGTTAAAATATTAGACTGCTAGACCCCACGTGGGTAGCTGGTAGATCTGCAATATGGTATGCAATAATTAAAGCTTGGAAATCTTTGTCATACAGGAGACGATGTAATCAGCATAATCAAGCTGTAGGAAATAATTTGTTCCTGCGTTGTGCATACGTCTTTGCTGTTTCATGCACGACTACCACTTTGAGAATCGATAGCTTGGAAATCAGATCATTGCACACCGTTGCAGCACATTATGTATTATTTATGACATCTGCAAGCACACAGTCATCAGTAAGGACAGGTATTATAATATGATCACAGGACCACAAAATCTCCTGTCAGCAGCATGGGGAAGCCATTTTCAGACTGCGAATAATTCAACAGCAGTGTGTTGAAAATAGAAAACTATGGTGGGTTGAAACATAAGTTTAAGGCAACATCTTTAGAATGCAAGTTTAAATTCATCTCAAACTCATCGGGTCTAAATATCTTTCTAAAGACAGACAATATTGAACAATCTCACCCCAGTAAACATGGACTCAGTATTATTAAACTGCCTCTAAATCCAATGTTATTTGGAAATATCAGAAAAAAGTTGTGAAAAAATAAATTTTATAGCCCTAGATGAAAGTATATCACTGTGATATAGCACTGGCCAGTTATATGTTTACTATTCATGTGCAGCCTAAACATGCCAGGATTTTGAGACCAAAAATATTTTGTAAGTGGAAATATGTTCCAACAGTAAGATGCAATGGAAATGCACATTTAATTGATCTTGTGCCATTTTCAATAAGACCCACAGACTGAACTTTAATAATACAGTTAATATTTTGAAGAAACAGCGAGCTTAATCGAACAGACGTTGATCAACATGACTAATCCTTGATAATAAAGGTGTCCATGTGTGACCACTTGGAACACTATTCTTGATGACTTCGCTGAACCAACTGTAGACTGTCACTTCCTGATCAAATTTTTATCTGGAGGATGGGCATTAAAGAAATAGCAATTGATGTTCGTCATTAGAAAATAGAAGGGAGTAGTGAACATATGTAAAATAGGACATCAAGGCTGGAACTGATAATTATATAAATATTGAGTTGCCTTAGGATGCAGAGTAAAGATCAACATTTTTAAGAGTGATTGATTATACAGTTTAAGCTTTCCTATCTTCAACATGTCCTGCATTCTCCATCAATGTACTGTGGCAGCAGTGTGTACCATCTGTAAGATGCAATGCAGCAATTCACCAAGGACCCCTGGACAACATGTTCCAAACCTTTGAATTGTCATGACCATAAATGGGCAGCACGGTGGCACAGTGGTTAGCACTGCTGCCTCACAGCGCCAAAGACACGGGTTCAATTCCCGCCTCAGGCGACTGACTGTGTGGAGTTTGCACATTCTCCCCGTGTCTGCGTGGGTTTCCTCCGGGTGCTCTGGTTTCCTCCCACAGTCCAAAAATGTGCAGGTCAGGTGAATTGGCCATGCTAAATTGCCCGTAGTGTTAGGTGCAGGGGTAAATGTAGGGGAATGAGTCTGGGTGGGTTGCGCTTCGGCGGGTCGGTGTGGACTTGTTGGGCAGAAGGGCCTGTTTCCACACTGTAAGTAATCTAATCTAATCTAAATCATAGTCCAGACCACCTATGAATTTATCAAACTTTAATTCCAACATTTTTCTTAAAAAGAGGACAGATAAAGTCAAAATAACTGAAGAAAAATTCAGTGGCTATCTGGAAGGAGAGGGAGATCTTCGAGTATGACAATAGACAAGATAAAGTCATAGAGTCAGAGATCTATAGCATGGAAGGAGACCTTATGGTTCAACTCGCCTATGCCGACCAGATTTTCTGAATTAATCTAATCACATTTGCTGGTATTTGGCCGATATCCCTCTCAATCCTTCCTATTCATGTATCCATCCAAGTGCATTTTAAATGTTATCGTTGTACCACCCTCCACCACTTCTTTTGGCAGCTCATTCCATGCATGCACCGAAAAAGGCAAACTTCCAAACACTTTCTTCACTATCCTGTCTACCTGGGACTCCCCTTTCAAAGAGATGTGAACCTGCTCTCCAAGATCTCTTTGTTCAGCAACACTCCCCAGGACCTTATCATTAAGTATATAAGTCCCGCCCTGATTTGCCCTCCCAAAATGCAGCACCTCACATTTATCTAAATTAAGCTCCATCTGCCATTCCTTGGTCCATTGGCCTATCTGATTAAGGTCCCAATGAACTCTGAGGTAATCTTCTTGTTGGTGGTCCACTACACCACCAACATTGGTGTCATCTGCAAACTTACTAACCATACCTCTTATATTCACATCCAAATCATTCATATAAATGATGAAAAGCTTGTCAAGGAACTTCTAATTCCAATAGAGAAGTGCACTTCAAACTGAATTGTAATCCCTTAGGAGAAATCTCACATTGTGAATGTGATGGGAGTAATGTCATAATTGAGGGCAAGAAAAGTTTAGAGTTCCCTTGTTAACAATATATGAGCATAGCAGGATAAAATGGATCAAACCTGATCTGTGGCTTTGTTGAATAAGATGATATAATGGAAAAAGGTGCGCTGGTGAACTCAGGTGTGCCCGTGGACTCAGGTACTTGTGTGTACCAGCCTCGTTTTCAGTGCTATTGTGCTGTGAAGGTCACAATTGAAGAACTACTGACTAGTCACTCCTGTTTTGCAGATAAATGTCTCTGATTCTGAGTGTTGTCATGTTGTCACTTCCAAAAGGAAGCAGGATATAAGAATTCTAACCAACTTGCAAAGCCAAGAATCTTGAAATCAACTCTTCAACAACCAACGTAAATGCTACTAGTGTAATCTATTACAATGGTTACAGCCATCTATTATTCCCGAGCGTCTCAGAGACTGATCCATTCTCAACTTCTATCTTTTCTTGGACTCTCATCTCATTTTAATCTGGGTGTATGTGTGTTACATTATTATTTACTCTCAGTGTTTACAACTGCTTAACTCTCTTATGTAAGTTCAGAAAACCTGGTTGGATGGCTCCTTTTTAAAACAGAAGTTCATTTAGTCTGACAGAAAGGTATTCACAAGGAAGGGGGTTCTTTGTAAATTAACTGTGCTGTAAACAATCAAAGCATTGGGTGATTAAAGAAGAGCTCTCAGTTCATCCTTCCTCACCGTGGAGCTTGATGAATTGGAATATCCCATCTGGAATCATAATAACTTGGGAAACTTCACCTGGAGGCTGGTCATAGTAGAACTTTACCACTTACAAGGATAAGGTCAACAGATATAAGGGAATACCATGATATGCAAGTTCCCCTCCAAATCACATATCATCCTGACATGGAACTATAACAATGACCACAGAACTTCTGTTCTATCAGGACCAGGGCTATAGCTGCATCTCAAAGACCAAAAAGACCCTGGGAATATTGTCCCTTATACATTTCAACAGTGATCAAACTTCAAAACATGGCATTGGCTATTAAGTACTCTGGATCGTCACAAACTCAATCTTTTCTTAGCACCTTTGAAAAAAATAACATAGTGCTGATCCCTAACATTAGTAAAGATAACATGTTAAAAAAAATGTCATTGTTATACATAACAAAAAATATAAAATAACATAAGAATTTTCATCAGGTATTGCTCCTGATTGTACAGAAATTCATTTTAATCAAGGTAGGAAGTAATGGCAAGGCAAAACACAGATTCTGGTTCATGTTCTGACTCCAGTTGAAAGATAGATCAGCCGCAATGTTGGGTGAAAGAAACAAATGATAATTGATTTCAGGCTGAATTGCAAGATGATATATAGCTGGTTAAGTTGCCAGCATTGTTTTAATTGTATTTAAACTTTGACAGTCTCTGCTGTCAACTTTTATTTACTTTCAAAACCTCTGGCTTACTCTTGCAGCAACCTTTCTTTCAGATTTAATAATTAATCATCTTATTGATACTTCGCTGGTGTTTATTGACTACACGTTAATGTGTGCACTCTGCTTAATGAAATGCACATACATAAAAAAACAGTACAACACTAGGAGATTTAGATGAAAGAAAAGCAATATTTTATGCTAGGGGGAGGTGGTGCACAGTAGCACTATAATTGGATGAGTAATCCAGAGCCCCAGGCTCATGTTCACCACAGAAGATGATAACTTCAAATTCAATAAAAAGCTGGAATTTATGGGCAATTGTGTAAAAACTGATATATTTTGTTTTTGTGCTTTTTAAAGCTGTGGTCTGAATTGAGAAAGAATTGTTTTGAAGCCAGGTATTTACAAGGATGGCTGCATGCTTTGACACCAAATAATTTGATACTCTCTGTGTCATTGTGGTTTCTAGCAAATTGCTGATGAATTGGAGTTGAGGGATTGTTTACAAGTGAAGCTGATTTGTTTGTGGACTGTCCTTTGCCTGTCAACAACAATGTGATTTCTCACAGGTATCTGAACAGCTTGTGCTGTGAAAGAAAGCAGAGGGGTGCTTGTTAGGCCTGAAGCAAAATCAACAGGCCTTTAGCAGCCAAAAATCTCTGAGTAAGCCACTGTAAACCTGAGAAATGCAGCTTAACTGTCCTTCAGAAGATGCTGCAAGTTGTGACTTTGAATTGAATAAGTCATAAGTCACTTTTATAAGTGAAATGGCCACCCTGTGCCTCTTACAAACCAGTGGAAGAATTTGGAAAAAGAACGTTGAGAAGAACCCTTCGGATCAGCGAGGAACAATCTAATGGATTGAGTAAATAAAGACTGTGAAACTGTTTTTTCCAGTTTTCTCTCTGCCCAAGCGTTTATCCCGTTATTGTTTTTTTCTTTTTGTGTGTGCATCCGTGTGTTTAAGAAGGCTTTATGAGGGTTTTGAATGTTAATTTGTAGCATTTATCTAAGTTTATTTAATTGTTTACTGCAGCTAGAGTTCATAATAAATAGTGATTCTCATCAAGTACAGAAATCTGGCTCATTATTTCTTTGAACATGGTCTGAAAATCAGGTGGTTTGAGGCACTTGTGTCTTTTTCTTTTAAGAACTTCAACTTTTGTGCTGACTTCAGGAATAGTGAGCCTTGATTTCCAGTGAGTCATGACATATGAAATCATTGCCAAATGTCATTAAAACCAAACTGATTTGTTCACTAATGTCCTTTAGGGAAGGGATATCAGGACTCGTATTTCCAATCTTTCCTCATAAGACAGTTGAGAGAATCTTCTCTGAATTGCTTCTAATGCCTACTTATTTTTTTCTGAAATAGCGAGATCACAATTGTCTACAGTACTCCAGCTGTGGTCTCAGCAATAGCCTGGACAACTATACAAAGCCATCTCTTATCTTAGAATTCATTCTTTTTGAAGCAAATGATAGCATTCCAATTGTCTCCCTGATCATTTGCTCTACCTGCATACTTTATATTCTTACATCAGGACACCCAAATCATCCTGTATCTCATAATTCTGCAATTTCTCACCATTTAAATAATAGTGCTGCTATATGTCAGTTAGCTCACTGAGCTTGAAGGTTTGCTTTTAGATGTTTTATCACTATGACGAGGTAACATTATCAGTGAGAGTCTCTGGTGAAGTACTGGTGGTATGTCCCACCTCTCTATTTATAGGTCTTGGTTTCTTAAGGTGGGTGATGTCGTTTCTTTGAAGGGAAGGTAGATGAGACCTGAGCCGATGTGTTTATTGATAGATATCTGGTTAGAATAACATGCCTCTAAGTATTATTATGCGTGTATTTGTTTCACCTGTCCTAGGATGTGTGTTGTCCCAGTCAAAGTGGTGTCCTTCTTTGTCTGTATATATGGAAACTAGTGAGAGTAGATAGTGTCTTTGGTGGCTAGTTGATATTCATGTATCCTGGTGGTAAGTTTCCTGCTTGTTGTCTGATATAGTAGTTTTTACATTTCTTGTGTGATATTTTGTAAACGACGTTAGTTTTGTTGATCATACCTACAGTGTGGAAACAGGTCATTGACCCAATAAGTCCGCACTGACCCTCTGAAAAGCATCCCTCCCAAACCCATCACCCTACCTTATTGCTGTAACCTTGCATTTCCTGTGGCTAATGCACCTAACCTGCACAGCCCTGAACACTATGGGCAATATAACATGCCCAATCCACCTAACTTTTGACTGTCGGAGAAAACTGAGCATCTGGTGGAAACCCATACAGACGTGGAGAGAACATGCAAACTCCACAAGGACAGTCATCCTAAGTCAGAACCAAACCTGGTCCCTGGTGCTGAGACAGCAGTGCCAACCACTGAGCCTCTTCCTTCCCCAGTGAACAAGTTCACATTTACCCACATTATTTTCCAAATGTCAATTCTTTTACAAATCTGTATCCCTTTACAGACTCCTTATGTCCTCTTCACAACTTCGTGAAGGCACGACAGGATTAGAGTCTTATTGAGCAGTGCTCCTCAAGATTAAAGAAAATCACCCTTGAAGACGTGCAATGTGGAGTTTCAAATTACATTATGCACTGTATTCCAAAATATTCTCTGAAAGATGAAATACCTCCTCAGAGGCAGGTCACCCTTTATTTACATGTGGAGAGCCCTTGACACTGATGCATCTCCCTCAGAGTCAGTTCGTAGAGTGGACAAACCCTCTGATATGCCTGTTCTTATCTGTCAGGCAGGCAAATGTGAGGACTGCAGATGCTGGAGAACAGAGCCTAGATTAGAATGGTTCTGGAAAAGCACAGCAGGTCAGGCAGCATCCAAGGAGCAGGAAAATCAATGTTTCGGGCAAAAGCCCTTCATCTGGAATGAGGGCAGCGAGCCTTAGGGGTGGAGAGATAAATGGGAGGGGGTTGTGGCTGATGGGGTGGGGCTGGGGAGAAGGTAGCCAAGAGTACAATAGGTCGATGGAGTGGGGATGAAGGTGATAGGTCAGAGAGGAGGATGGAGTTGATAGGTGGGAAGGAAGATTGGCAGGTAGGACAGGTCATGAGGATGGTGCTGAGTTGGAAGTTGGAACTGGGGTAAGGTGGGGCGATGGGAAATGAAGAAACTGGTGAAGGACAAACTGAGACAGGTTGTTATAGTACACATCCTCTAGTTCCTTTAGAGTTCTAAAAAGCAGAAATCATGTAATCTCTCAAACTTCTCTTTTCTAGAGAGAACATGCCCAACTTATGTGATCACTTCTCTTAATCCAAACACTCCCTGCCCACAGTCATTCTGAATGCCCTGTTCTGAACACAGTACTCTAAGTGCCATTGCACTAATGATTTATAAAGCAGCAGGAATGAATCATTTTAGTTCAATATTGACCTTTTTGATCATTCTGATTAATTTGCTGTATTCACACTTATGTGATAGTCTCAATTTATTGTCAATCATAACACCCGAGTCACTACCATTTACCATCATCTTTTTATCCATATTAATATAACAGAAACGTTAGCTCCACAAGCATTGCTGAAATGCAACGGAAGTATTATTACATTTATGAAAATCAAAACTGAAATTTCCTCTCTAATAACAATTAAGTTATATCCCATTTTACAGCTTACCTCTGGAGGCTATTTATTGTTCATTTACAATGTACCAGTCATTTCAAATCGTTTTGTGCCTGATGTATTTCCATAAATTGTGAACACACTGCTCTAATTAAAATAGCCTCTTGACATTGATCAATTTGTAAGTTGTCCCCGGTACCATTATCTGTGGCTTGCAGTAAACAAATGGTGGTTTCCAAACGCCGAGTGAGTCCAAAAGGAACTGCAAACTGCACCTCATGTATGTTACAAACTGTAATGTATATTAACGGGCTAATAGTTACCTGTAGCATTTTATATTGGGAACAATAGGAAGTGTCTACCATGCTATTGTATATGCTTTAAGTATGGCCAATGTTACTGTTAGACTGTTGCATTCATACTATATCTCACAGTCTCACTGACAAGTAAGATATTTTTCAGTTATACATAGGCATAACAAATTAGATGATTTTTTTTAAAAATTGAATCAGATACATGGGATTAACATAAACCAAGACAGGAAACTTTCTGCTACAACAGGAGATGGGATTAATGGTAAGAATGATGACTTAGTCAGATGAGAGTCGAGAAACCAAATTCTCACTATTGACATAAACTTCCGTCATTAGCTCCTCCCTCTTCGCAAGGCAAATTAAGCACCTTAGTACGCATGTATATGCATCTCATTAATTGCAGAATTTGCTGAACTGAACTTCAGCTTCCCAATTAATTCTCCAGAATCAAGATATTAGATTCTTCAGAAATATGACTGTATATAAAATGGATGTATACACTAACTTGATCTTCTGCTTAGCACAGAACATCAGCCTCTGGTCAGCCTATGTCTGGAGAGTGTAGCTTAGCGCAGTGGCAAGACAGTTAATTGTGGCTGTAGGGCCCAATCAAGCTCAATGTGAAATGGTGGGTACATGTGACTGTAGGGTACGTTGCAGTTTCAATGACAGAAGTGGTGGAGTATCTGTCTGCAGTGTAGCTGGCAATCAGACTGCTTGTGGAGGGAAGACATGGTGGTGAGTTAATGAAGGAGGAAAGACTCAGTTCATGGGGCAAAAGTGGTCCTGTGTCAGAGAGAGATTGCCATCAAAATGGGTCCAGGAACTGGGCCATTTGTAGGTCAGGGGTTTGGCCACAATTAGTCCAATACAAATCTGGTGATTGACATGACTTAATTCTGGGGTTTGGGCCATAGTCAGTCATGGATGTCAGGCAAAATCAGACCAGGTCTTATTGGTAAGTCAATCAAGAATGTTCTACAAAGTCTGTCCAGGTTGGGTGACGGTTAATTGTTGGGGGTGCAGGTGGTGTGATGGGGGAACAATGTGTTTTAAATATTTAAAGTAAACTGAGGGGTTTGTAGAGTCTGTCCATTCTATGGTGAAGTTTGCAAGAAGCTCAGGTCTGGGCTTGGCCTGCTGGTGTTCGCTATTTGAGGGAATGGTTACAATCATGGGGTCAATTGAAAACAACATTGGATTTGGTAGGATAGGAGAGTCATAAAAGGTGGGATGGCAAATCTGGCTCTGGCCTTCATCTAGGAAGGGTACAGGGACAGGATGAGCATTGCTATTTTGGTTCTGAAGATCTCCATAAAAAACAGACCACAGATCAGAACATAAATGAGCCCAATTGAAGTGTGTGTGTGTGATTGTTCACTGAGGAAACTGGGATCACAAAAAAGTGCAGCAGGCACAGAATAAGGTGGATAGAATGGGTCACAGGGAGATCCTTCAAGTCATTGCTGTAAACCAAGTTCTGAAGCTTGATCAGAAAATCAACTGCACAATATACTTCCTATTTCAGTTAGGCTGCATCCAAAGTCTGAAAAATCAGTAATATATTTTCAAAAACGGGTTGAAATGTGTAGAAAACTGAAAGCTGCTATGGTAATGAGGAGTTCACAGCTTACTTTCCAACCTATCTTTATGTTGGAGCTGGAAGGTTTGTTTTCTTGAAAATAAATCTTCTAGTTCAGCGAGCAAACCTACATCCAGAACCTCAACCTGAGCTACAAATCTTCTCAAAACTTGCCATCTTTATGTTATCACTAAATTTAATATCCATACCTTTGGTTCCTTCATCAAAGTCATTTATATACATCGTAAAAATAAATTGAGGTCACAAATTGGTCCTTGTGGCACACCATTTGCCAATCAGAAAATCACCCACTCTCTGCTTCCTTTTAGCTAGCCAATTTTTTAACGATTACAATGTGTTACCCTTTACACCATGAACTTTGCTCCACCTCAATATGCTTTATTATGGTATTGTATCCAATGCCTCTGGACAGGTAAATACAATATAGAGAGGAATTTTGATTTTGCAAACGCCTCGGGCAGGGCATTATTTTGTTCAGATAATAGAATGTTTGGATAATCGAATGCTGGACAACACAGTTTAGCCAAGTATCAGGACCTTGCGATCTTGTCCGGATAATCCAATATTCGAATAATCGAATGACAGATCATCAAGGTTCCTCTGTATTCTCCCTTACATCCACAGCTCATTACTTCCTCAAAGAACTCCAACAAATGGATTAAATGTATTTTCTTTTCAAAAAACTCATGTTGACTCTGCCTGATTTCTTTGAACTATAAAATTTTAATAATTACTACTAATACTAATATCGGCACTATCACAGATGTCAATTGGCCTGTCACTTCTTGTTTTCTGACTTTCTCCCTTTTTAAATGAAAGAGATACAGTTACTATTTTCCAATCTAATGGAACCTTCCTGGAAGCTTAGGAATTTTGAAAAATTAAAACCAGCCCATCAACTATATTACATTAACTACATTTTGAAATACATCAGAATCTGGAGACTGTCAGCCTATAATACTTAGTACAGTGCCACCTTCTGGTAATTGTAACTCTTTAGAGTACCTCCCTCTCTTTCTTTTGTTGATTTGCATCAATTTCTGGGCTGTTTTTTGTATTCTTGTAAGTGAAGACTGGTGGAAAATACCTGTTCAATTCATCTGCTCTCTCCTTACTTTCCATCTTAATTCCCAGACTTTCTATAGGACCAATGTCCTCCTTTTTAAAATCTTCTCATTTTTAAACTAAATATAGAAGCTCCTGCTATCTGTTTCTAGTTTTTGAGCAAGTTTTCTCTTACAGTTTAGTTTTTCTTCCTCATTCATTTTTTTAAAATTAATGTTTGCTGTTTTTGAAATAGCCAACCGGGCACAAATGAAACTTTTGTTTGTTGGTGCAGAATACTCCATAACATTCACTTCCAATAACTTTCTCAGCAACTACTAGTATACTAAAATGACATAGACATTAGAAAAGTTTAGGAAAATACATTTTTACAAAAGTAGACATTGATTGAATACCTGCATGCACTTAGAGGGCTTTTGTTTACCCTCTTCTACACTCTATGTCTCAGTGCAGGACCAACATCAACAGCTGGGGTTGAGCAATAGAGTTAGTGTTACAGTAGACCCTGCTAGACTCACTCTCCTTTACTTAGACATCTGCAGTCTTTGGTATGACAGTCAGGGGGAAGTGTGCAGGACACCTCTGGGTTCCTTGAGAAGAAGCTGGTAGGATGCCTGTCTGGCAGTCTTCTTTAAGTGCCTGTTGGTACCATGCTGTCTCCTTGATAAGAAAGGATCATCTGGAGTGAGTTTGAGGTGCCTCGCTCCACTCTGGCCTTGCTATTGACGCTGAGCATTCTGAAAGAGGGGATTTCTATGCATTTAGTAAGGCAAGGAATGAGTAGGGATATTCAGCATGGTTTTGTGTGAGGGAAAATGTGTCTCATCAACTTTGTGGTGTTATTTGAGGAGGTAACCATGAAATGTGATGAGGGCAGAGCGGAAGGCGCTGGGCTTGGATTTTAGCAAAGCCTTAGACAAGGTTCCGCATGGTTGACTAATTAGTAAAGTTAGACCACTTGGAATTCAGGGTGAGGTACAATAATGAATACAAAACTATGACAATGACAGGAGACAGGGGGCAACGTTGGAGTGTTATTTTTCGGACTGGAAGCCTGTGATCAGTGGTGTTTCACAGGGATCAGTATGGAGTGCACTTTTGTTTGTCAGATATATAAATGATTTAGATGAAAATATAGAAGACACGGTTATAAGCTTGCAGATGACAACAAATGTAGTGGACAGTGAAGAAGGTTATCTAAGATTCAAAAGAGATCTTGATTAAGTGGGTCAATAGGTGGAAGACTGACAGGTGGAGTCTAATTTGGATAAATGTGAAGTATTGCATTTTGGTAAAACAAACAAATGCAGGGCTTATACAATTGAAAGTCAGACCTTGGGTAGTGTTGTAGAACAGACAGACCTCAGGGTTCAGGTTCATAATCCTTTGAATTCTTCTTTGTGTCACATATAGACAGGATGGTTAAGAAGGTGCTAAGAATGCTTGCCTTCATTGTGTATAGGAGTTGGGATGTCATGTTGGATTGTACAGGATGTTGGATGAGGCCACTTCTGGAGTCCAATGTCCAGTTCTGGTTGCCCTGTTATAGGAAGGGTGTTAATAAGCTGGAGAGGATTCAGAAGAGATTTACCAGGATTTTGCTGTGCATTGAGGGTTTGAGTAAACCGAATAAGCTGGGATATTTTCACTGGTTCATTGATAGGTGACTTTATAGAGGATTATCAAACCATGAGGGGTATAGATAAGGTGAATTCAACTAGGAGAAATTGAGGATTGCAGATGCTGGAAAAGCACAGCAGGTCAGGCAGCATGCAAGGAGCAGGAGAATCCTGATGAAAGGCTTATTCCCAAAACGTTGATTTTCCTGCTCCTCGGATGCTGCCTGACGTGCTATGCTTTTCCAGCACCACACTCTCTCCATAGATAAGGTGAATGGCAGGTATCCTTTCCCTGGGGTGGGGGTTTCAAGATAAGGGGGCATATTTTTAAGGTGAGAGGAGAAAAATTCGAAAAAGACATGAGGGATCATTTTTTAAATACAGAAGGTGGTGTGTGAATGGAATGAAGTTCCAGTGAAACTGCTGGCTCTGCGTACAGTTGTAACATTCAAACGAATTTGGATAAATTCATGAATAGGAAAGGTCTGGAGGGATATGAGCTAAGTGCAGGCAGGTTGGACTAATTTAGTTGGGGATTATGGGTCAGCATGGACTGGTTGGACCAAAGCGTCTGTTTCCATGCTGTATGATTCTATAAGCACCCATGCCAAGAGCATTCAAATGGAGGTCCTGAGTGTTCTGTTGAACCTGGATCTCCAAGGCAGCTCCAATCTTTCCATGGAGACAGCCAAGTGCTGGCATGCAAGAGCCACCATGATAGAAAAAGCATGATAGCCTCCTTCATCTTTCACTCCAGTCTGTCAATGCTCTGTGGTATAGCTGCCTAAGTTGCTCTGCCTTCCTCTGCAAGATAATCATGTCACTTATGGCTAAGCATAGAGGTATGTCTTCTGCACAGGCTGAGCAAGTATTTAGCCTCCAAGAGTTTTCAGAGTGTAAAAGTTCTGGAGAGTTCCTTCCCCTACTGGCTGCAGACAAATGTCAGAAATGAGCTCACCTGTTTGTGTTCACATTCCTCCTTTTCAATGACCCTTGACCTCAGGCGAGTTTTTGTGTCATCTAATCAACCTTACGGTATTTAGACAGCATGACCTTGTAGACAACCATACTTTGTTGTACTGCGCTGATTTTAAACCAGAATTTCAATCAAACACACTGTTCATGCAAGTTCACTTCATCACTTGGTGAGTTACTGTAATTAATATAAACACAAATATCTCTTCAGAAAAAAAAAAAGAATGGCGCAGTAATCGTCAAATGATTAGCTCACATCATGGTGAGGGCCTAGGGCCAGGCTTCTGGTATTTGACTAAATTGCAGATCCTATGACTTGCTTTAAACTTTCAAGCAACCGGGGAATGTTTGTCAGCCATCTATAGGGTGCACATGGAAAGAGAGGGGCAAAAATTCATGGTAGTGGCCAAAGTGACAGTTTACCAACTTTCCATGGATAGGGGCATTTCCCAGAAGGTGGGATTGGTGGTTGCCTATTGAGAATACTTAATGTCCTGCAAAGTCCTCATTTCAGAGCCTGACTTAACTTTTCCTGTCAACTCGCAGGTCCCCTGAATCATCCGTGACTGGGCCAAATATCTGGAGGTAGCCTTCAGGGAGCAGACTAGATGCCTGTACTGCAGGTGAGCTTCAGTCCTTCGGATCCACCCGATCTCAACTATGGTTACTGTGTGTTGTGGAAGGGCTCCCTCTCCACAATAACACCAGCGTCACTTAGGCCATTTTTATCATTTGGCAGTTTGTAAACTTGAAGAGAAAGCCTCTATTCTATTTTTTTAAACAGGTCTTTCAAATCAATGTATTCAAAGAAGTTATTTCATACTGCTGGAGGGAGGTGGGACTTGAACCCCGAACTCTGGGTCCAGAGGTAGGGACACTATCTTAAACAGCCCTTAAGGTATCCTTTCTATTTGTTACCTGAATTTCAGGCTTTATTTCTTGCCAAGTTGAGCAGCATCCTGTTGGCCCTTTAGATTCAAGAGCTGATCTGCAACCCTTAATTGGATGACAAGTTTACTCTCTTGCCTCTAGTTTGTCATTTTGAGGAAAATTGCAAGCGTGAGTGTTTCTCACAGAGTGCCAGACTCTGATTCCAGCCTCCCCTCTCCACCCCAACCTACTCCAGCCTGTTTGAACTGAATTCAAGGTCCCAACAAAAGAGGGAAAATCCTGTCTTTTGACTCTGCTGTTTATAAAGTTTAGTATGGAAAGCCAGTCTTTAGCTTAAATCCAGCTATTTCAAACCATCATGTTTAATGTTCCTAAATCTTTACCAATTTGGATCCCGAACACATTTTCTTGTTCATTCTTGAGATGTGAAATTCCTGGCAAAGCCACATGTTTTGTTCGTCTCTAATTGCCCTTGTGCAGGCGACAGTGGGGGATCTACAATTTGATGGGCTGATGGGCCATTGTAGAGGATGATAAGAGAGTCAACCACATCTTTTGTAATACGAGAAAAAAAAAATTGGTGCAGAAACCCAGGAGGTCTGGCAGCATCTGTGGAGAGAAAGCAGAGTTTTCAGGTCCAGTGATCCTTACTCAGAACATCTTTTGTGATTCTGGAATCCCTCACAGGGCCAGCTCAGGTAGCCACAGCAGATTTGATGTTGTGAACCAAGTTGGGTTTTAGAATGATACACTTGTTTCATGATCATTATTAATGTAGCTAGTATTTTATTCCTGATTTATTAGTCAATTAACTGAATTTAAATTTAACCGATTGTCATTATGGGATTTGAACTCTTTTCTCTAGATTGTTAATCAGACCTCTGAACTCCCTTGCCCTGTAGCATTATCACTACTTTATCATCATTGTTAGACATTCCTTGAAGAAGGAACTTATTTTCTGATGTTTGGGATAGATTTGAGATGTGCTGGGTTCTGAGGAAGAGTTTTCAGACTCGAAACTTTGTTTTTCTCACTCCAAAGATTTTGTGAGACATGCAGTATCTCTCCAGCATCTTTTGTTTATTTTATGATCCACTCGAGTCGGATTGAATGTTATCAGGATATTTTGTGGCTTATTCCAGGACTTTTCTTAGAACATGACCTACTCCGCTCCTGTAGTTTTGATAGAAGTAAAGGAGAAACCGCTCATAAAGCTATGTCAATAGAACAGGATCTGAACTGACGAAATGCCTGGCTTCAGGAATCTAAAGCAATGAGTGTCTAAATGTGTTTTAATATAGGCCCTGCCATCTTCTGCATTAAGTAAAAGAATTTTCTAGTGGACAAATTTATTGCACGTGTGCTATTTTCTGTAAATGATGTAAAGGAGTTGTTGACCATTTTAAAACAATAATTTTGTAATTCTGATCTTATTTTATAGTCAGGTGCAAGGGTAAATACTTTAAATGCCCATAACTTATATCCATACATTCATAGGTTAAATCTTTAATAAAAGTTTACTCAATTGTTTGGAATGATTGTATATCTCCCTCAACAGCAATACCCTCAGGTAAGTTTGTTTTTGTCTTAAAAACGTTTATTATGGATTAAGCTTGCTTTTATGTGTAGAGAATTGCATTTAAAATTGAGCCAAGTATCACTTTTCATTATTGGTATGATTTTCACTTTATATGCATTAGAGTGCAAAATGACTATGCTTTGACTGTGTTGGTTCTCAAAGGTTCGATGCAAACTTTTTAATAAGCTGAATAATCTTCCAGTTCAACAAGTACAGATGATGAAATTGTGCGAGAAAAGGCTGAATAACATTTGAAGTCAAAGTTACAGTTCAGAAATAAAAGTTAATCAAATCTTCAAGAAAGACAGTGCTGTGTGTGGAAATACAGCTAAAAGCAACAAAAGAAGTAACTTGCATTTGTATGGTACTTTTCACATCTTCAGAACATCCCATAACACTTCATAGCAAATTTATTGTTGTCAATATTGCAAGAAGCTACTAAGACCAGGAATGTCAATTGAATGATAGACCATATCCAAATCCATCTGACTTCTCATTTAGCCAGGAGAAAGTGAGGACTGCCGATGCCGGAGATCAGAGTTGAAGAGTGTGGCACTGGAAAAGCACAGCCAGTCAGGAGCAGGAGAATTGTCGTTTTGGGTATAAGCCCTTCATCAGGAATGAGGCTTGTGGGCCAAGGGGACTGACAGATAAATGGGAGGGGGATGGGACTGGGGGGAAGGTAGCTGGGAGCAGCTTCTCCACCCTCCTCTCCCACCTATCACTTTCACCCTCACCTTCATCTACCTATCACATTCTCAAATTTAACCTCAAAACTTGACAACTCTACACTTACAATGAGATTTCACATTTTTACCAAACCTGCTCTTTTAATAGAGAGAAAATATTCACAGTCTCCAATATCACTCTCAACCTCCTAGTTTTAAAAAAAAGTGCCTCTTTCTTGCTTGTCTTCTAATTTTGCTCTGCATTATAACATTCCACTGCGTTTTTTAATGGATAATATTATGGTCAGTGATCTCCTTCATCTTCCTTCTTTCCCATCTCATCCTGTGCTCCTTACTCCCATTTGACCTGCCTCCAGTAGAGTATTTGCCCCTGATGTAACAATACTTGTGTTAACTTCTGTAACATAAGAATGAGATGAGGGTAACCTGGCACTAAAAGGTTCCACATATATTTATTGCAGGTTCTTACACACGCACACACATGTACACACACCACACATACACACACAAATATTGTATATTATCATCACAAGCACTTAAGTGTCTGGGTTGTATTACGCTATTCAGTTTCAAACAGCAGCACACTTCCAAAAGTGTGTCATGCTTCAATTAGTCCCAGTTAAAATAGAGTCTGAAACTTTAAACCTGCAGGTCATATGCTATGATACAATGATGATATCATGAGTATTGATCTTAAAGTTATGTTGCATACTAACTGAGAAATAACAAAACACTGCCCAGATCATTGAAATAAAAGCTGTTATCACAATCATTTTCTTTCATTCTTTAATACGATACTAGAACCGTAGATCTATGTTGTTCTGTCTTTCCTTCTCATTGTTCATCTGTTAATACATAACTTAAATATCAACTTGACTTGTACCATCTCTTCTTTACAACATGAGTTGTTTGTGCTTTCATTAGTTTACAAAATAGCAAAATGAATATACTTTGAATTATTTAAATACCTTGATGGCCAGTTGCAGCGTCAAGGTAGAATGCAAGGAAAAGACTTCTATAAAATCTTATTTGTGCCAAAATGTTAATTATGTCTGATTCCCCGAAAGGCATATCCAATATTGTTTAATTGAAGCTCTCTCTCAGCAGAACGAAAGTACAGTCGACAGATCAAATCCATTTAAAGCATAAAATTACTTTGTATGAGCACATTCAGGCTACTGATCACTTGCTGTGGGGCCAACGTAATGTAGACCTGTAACTTAGACCAAAATGAGTAGACCTTATGGTAGAGAAGGCTTCATGTCTTCCAGTAGAAATGAGGTTTTATTGACATTTGTACTTTCTGCTCTATTCAAAGAATCTATGTAATATGTAATCAATGTTCAATATCAATTTCTGATGGCTTAGCATCAAGGAAAATAAACTAAAATCTCATATGTATTTATAATCAAGGAGACTGAGAAAGTTTGTAATGCTTGTTTGACAGAGATCTTTGTAATTAGCAAAGATTCCTATAGTGCATTACAAGATAAGAATGGTTAATTACTCTAGGAAATGATAGAAGATTTTTTACAACCTCCTGAGGAATAAATAAGTCTTACATGATGAAGACTGGAGCCCAAAAATAATTTTTCTGCCATTGATTTCTTTTTGAGAGGACAAGTTTAATGGGAAAACTAATTTGTGAATCTAGGGGAGCACATTCATCTCATGTGAAGCTGGGATAAAGTTAAGCCATGAAGCTGGAAAATATATCCCTATTGTGTTAGTCTGGAGTTCATGAAAATGAAGAGATTAAAAGTAGACTCAATTACTGCAATGCATATTTTCTGGGTGGGATTAAGGAATATAGGTGTTAAAGTGAGTAAGATTTACAGCATTTGTTGTTTCAGTACAGTACATCTGCCTTCCTGCAGTGAGAGATTTGGAACATCCTTACTTGTTAGTTTTGAAATGTTCAACTCATTTCTGAAATTGTTAGCACTAATGTCACCAACATGCAGCTACGAATGGAAAGTTCTAAAGGTTAGTAAATTTACCTAATCGTACCATCAAAAGGTTAGCAATTGTACTTAATCATACCTGGGGTGGCATAGTGGTTAGCACTGCTGCCGCACAGCACCAGGGTCCCAGGTTCAATTCCGCCTCCAGCGACTGTCTGTGTGGAATTTGCACATTCTCCCTGTGTCTGTGCAGGTTTCCTCCCACAATCCAAAGATGTGAATTGGCCATGCTAAATTGCCCATAATGCTAGGCACATTAGTCAGGGGTAAATATAAGATGGGGGAATGTGTTTGGATGGGTTGCTCTTGGGAGGATTGGTGTGGACTCGTTGGGCTGAAGGGCCTGTTTCCTGATTCCTGTAGGGAATCTAATCTTATCAAAATATAGCTAAGCATAACGTCTTCAAGACTATTGTGATTTGTAAATCTTGACCAATGTTCTTTCCTTGTTTTGAACTTGACTCAACCTAACTGGTCAATGATCAGGCCCATTGGCTGAGTAGAATTAATAGAATAGGCAAAATCTCATTATGCTTTCAGCTTGCTTTTCTCCCATTAACAGATATGATATACTTACAGAGAATGTGGTATTGTCTGGATTACACATGTAACGTTATTTATAAACACATATTCTTGCCAGGAATTCATCAATGTTTAGTTATTCTCAGAAGAAAGCTGTAATTGATTATTAAGTTTTCTGTTGCATCCTAAATTAACCAAGACCAAGATCTGTTTTAACTCACACAAGAAGAGTCAATGTTAATCCATGTCCAACTAGCTTCTGTTAGCACAGGCTATGATCAGTGATTCCATATAGATAGTGTGTCATTTTTTTTTTCGTGTTACACATACCAAACTACAATAAACTTACACAAAGAGATCAACATGAAATATTTGAAATTTTAGAAAATACACAATTAATAAAGTAACAGAAGAATAATATCTAATTTTTCTGGAAATTCTGTTGCATTCAAACATCCCAACATTTTTCAGAAAGAGTTATAAAGCAACGTTCAACATCAAGCCATTAATAGAAACATTAACCTAGACGACCAAAAACTGATTACAGAGAAATCTTGTAAGGAGCATCCTCCAGGAGGATAGAGGGGCAGAGAGGCAGAAAGGTTTAGTTATGCAGTTCTAGGCTTAGGTCCTTGTGGTGGAGTGATTTAAAATCAGGGATGCTCAAGCATCAAGATTAAAAGTGTACAGATGTCACTGAGAGCTGTGAAGTGGCAGAATGTTATAGAGACAATCAAGGATGAAGCTATTGAAACACTTGAAAACAAGAATGTGTGTTGTAAAACAGATGCATTGTTCGAGAGAAGCTAATGCAAGTCAGCAAGACCCAGGTGATGCTGATAAAAGAATGATGTGGCAATGTCAGCGTTGAGCTGGTGTGGACAAAATCAGAAGTCTCTCAATATCTGGTTTATTTAAAATCACAACCTTTTTGAGAACTGTCCCTTTGACAGGTGAAGGACAGCGAAGCACACACGCACAGAATATATAGGAGGAGAAATAATGGCAAGATAATTCCAGGTAACTAAGAGTGCCAACAGATAAATACAAATAGTATGAGTGGAGTGTCAACAGGCTAAATAGCAAGACTTTGCAGGTGACCAAAAGTTTCAAATGGTGTGAAAGAAGTATCAACAGCTGAATAATCAGTGAAAAGTTAACATGAACCGATTAATTAAGGCAGCGAGGTCATGACAAATAATCAAAAATAAGATGGTTCCAAAGCCATTGAAACAGCTGGAATAACATGAGCAGGTATCAAAGTTGCATGATGAGGATCTAACCAAAGTAACAAGCAATCAAAAAGTGTGTAAACTAATTAAGGCAGAGAGATCATAACAAATAATCAACAGTAAGGAAGATTTTACAAACACAGAGTAGTATGGTAGGGTTACATGTAGCACGACATAAACCCAAGATCACAGTTGAGGCCGTCCTTAAGGGTAAAACAAACTTGGCTATCAGTTTCTGCTCAGTGATTCTGCAATGTCGTGTATCTCAAGTTTTGTGTTTGTAAAATCTTCCTTATTCTTCTGTTCTGACACCAATATCTTGATTATTTTGCACTGTTTTTGTTTACTCATTACTTTGGTTAGATCTTCATCGTGTGATTCTGATACCTACTCATGTTATTCCAACCATTTTGGTTTGTCTCTAACACCATCTTATTTTTGATTATTTTCATTATTTCTCTGCCTTAATTAATTGGTCCGTCAGTTAATCCTTCACTTGTTATTCAGCCGTTGATACGTTGCTCACACCATTTGACACTTTTGATCACCTCCAAAGTCTTGCTATTCAGCCTGTAGACACTCCATTTGCACTCTTTGTACTTATCTGTTGACACTCTTAGTTACCTAGAATTATCTTGCCATTATCTCCCCTTCTATATATTCTGTGCCTGTGCGCATTCTTCCACTTCACCTGTCAAAGGAACAGTTCTCTGAAAGCTTGTGATTTTAAATAAATTGTTGGACTATAATCAGATGTTGTTAGACTTCTGATGGTAGAATGTGGGACCTAGCCCGGAGTCTTGGTGAGTCAAAAAAGTTGCCTATGAACTTTCTTATTCAGCATTTAATGATAGAAGTAAAGAGATAGACAAGTTTCTCTTCAAGGCAAACTCACTCAGTTATTTCTCATCCTTAAGTCTTTTGAATAAACTGAATATTTAACTTCACTATTTCTAAACCAAACAACATTAATCATTAAACTAGCCTTTCATTTTAACTTGATGTGGCATCTTATGGAACAGTTGTCCCTCAGTCATTGAGATATTCTCAAATGTGTTTCTGTAGACTTCAATTACCAAATAAATGTGACTTCAAAAACAATTATGCAATGTGAATGATCTAAAACAGGGTCAACATTTATTATCCATTCCTATTTACACTGAGAAAGGTGTTTTAAATATTTTACTGCAATCATTGTGCAAACAAAACTGAGACCAGACTGGAAAACCCTGAAATTGCTTGAGTCATGCTGGATGCAATGTTAGATAACTATGGTTGTTATTGGTTAATTGTCATATTTCTATGATATCACTATAGGAGTTCCTCGAGGAAGTGTCCTCGATCTAGTCATCTTCCATAATAGTGTGAGGCAGAAAATTCCAAATATTAACCCGGCAACAATAAGAAAGCACTAATAAATACTAAATAGGACTTGGTGGTAATGGGGTTCCAATGGCATTGTTATTCTTGTCATCCTCATTTTGATTAGTTGCTGCAGTGCATGCTATAGATTCTATATTCAGTAGTCACTGGTATTAGGTGGAATAGATTTTATAGTGGTAGGTGGGGCACTGATTAATTTAATTATTCTGGCTGGATGATCACAAAATATTTGAAAAGTTGTTGCAGCTATATGTTATTACTTTGGTTCCTACATGACTTTTGTGAAACTTTAAAGAATGCTTTGAAACCACTGAATCTTCCAATATTTCTCTGTAATTTCACGCTTTTTATCTACAATGCTGCCTCTCTTAGCATCATCCATGAACTTGGATATGTTGCTTTCTATCCCTTCATACTAAGCTGTCAATAACCTAGTGATCAGTGCATTCGCCTGAATGCAAGATATTGAGCAAGATTTAGCTGCACCTATTGAATGAATGGCACCAGCTGTTTGTCAGACTTGGTTATATTAGAAAAGCTTGTGCAGTCTAAGTAGCTACAAGTGGGACAGGGAAAGACATGGTGCCCTCTACAAAGTGCATATAAGCTGTGAGCACAAGTAACTCTGTATAGAGTCATAGAGTTATAGAGATGTACAACATAGAAACTGACCCTTTGATCCAACCCCTCCATGCCGACCAGATATCCCAACCCAAACTAGTCCCACCTGCCAGCACCCGACCCATATCCCTCCAAAGCCTTCCTATTCATATACCCATTCAAATGCCTCTTAAATGTTGCAATTGTACCAGCCTCCACCACATCCTCTGGCAGCTCATTCCGTGCACGTACCACCCTCTGCGTGAAAACGTTGCCTCTTAGGTCTCTTTTATCTTTCCCCTCTCACCCTAAACCTATGCCCTCTAGTTCTGGACTCCCCGACCCCAGGGAAAAGACTTTGGCTGTTTTTCCTATCCATGCCCCTCATAACTTTGTAAACCTCTATAAGGTCACCCCTCAGCCTCCGACGCTCCAGGGAAAACAGCCCCAGCCT
>NC_057741.1:11530360-11532346 GCF_004010195.1 Chiloscyllium plagiosum
TCTGTCTTCTACCTTTGAGCCAGTTCTGTTTCCAAATGGCTAGTTCTCCCTGTATTCCATGAGATCTAAACTTGCTATCAGTCTCCCATGGGGAACCTTGTCGAACGCCTTACTGAAGTCCATATAGATCACATCTACTGCTCTGCCCTCATCAATCTTCTTTGTTACTTCTTCAAAAAACTCAATCAAGTTTGTGAGACATGATTTCCCATGCACAAAGCCATGTTGACTATCCCGAATCAGTCCTTGCCTTTCCAAATACATGTACATCCTGTCCCTCAGGATTCCCTCCAACAACTTGCCCACTACCGAGGTCAGGCTCACCGGTCTATAGTTCCCTGGCTTGTCTTTACCGCCCTTCTTAAACAGTATCTCCTTCAGATGGAGAAATGCTGATGAACGGCATAAATTTTGAATCAGGAAGTCAATAAACAGCCGGAATTCATTCAATTTGTTCCTTACACTCGGTGCTTGCAAGAATGACTACTAAGGTCATATACCTCAGAATATCTTTCCACACAACTTTTATTTTCACATTTCTTAAGAGTCCTCCTCATGGAATTGATTTCTATCTTATATTTTAGAAGTACTGAGTGGATGATCCATCTCAGCCTCCTCCAGTAGTCCCCAGTTTCACAGAAGCAAGTCTTCAGCAAATTCAATCACTCCACATGATATCAAGAAATGGTTGGACACACAGCAAAAGCTATGGGCCCTGACAACTTCTGCCAATAGTACTGAGGACTTGTGCTCCAGAACTTGTTTCTCCCCTAGTCAAGCTGATTCAGTATGGTTACAACACTGGCATCTACCTGACAATGTGGAAAATTGCCCAGGTATATCTTATACATAAAAAGCAGGGAACATCCATCCCACCAATTGCCATCCCATCTGTCTACTCATGTCATCAACAGTGCTATCAAGTAACACCTGCTCAGTGATGCCTAGTTTGGGTTCTGCCTGTGCAACACAGCTCCTGACCTCATTACAACCTTGGTTCAAACATGGACAAAACAGCCGAATTCCAACCGTGAGGTGAGAGTGATAGCTCTTCACATTAACACTGCATTCAACCAAGTGTGGCATCAAAATTGAAGTCAGTACGAATCAGGGAGCAAACTCTCTTGTTGCTTGGAGTCATTCCTGGCTCATTGGAAAATAATGGTACTTGTTGGAGGTCAGTCAGCTCCAGGATATCTCTGCAAATGTTCCTCAGGCTAATGCCCTTAGGCCAAAGCATCTTCAGTTGTTTCATCAATGACCTTCCCTCTACCATAAGGCCAGGAGTGGAGATGTTTGTCAATGATTGCACAATGTTTAGCACCATTCATGATTCCTCCGATACTAAAGCAGTCCATGTCCAAATGCTATAAGACTTGGACAGTATCCATGCTTGGGCTGACAAGTCACAATTAATATTCACACTAAATAAATGCCAGGCTATGATCTTCTCCAATAAAAGACAATTTAACCACTGTCTCTTGACATTCAATGGCATTACCATTACTGAATACCCCACTATCAATGCTTTGGGGAGGTGACCATTAACTAGAAACCAAACTGGACTCACTGTATAAACACAGTGGCTACAAGAACAGGTCGGATGCTAGGAATACTGTGGCGAGTAACTCAACTCCTGACTCGCCAAAGCCTGTCCAGCATCCACAAGGCACAAGTGAGCAGTATGATACTCATCACTTGTCTGGATGAGTGTAGCTCAAATGACATTCAAGAAGCTTGATACCATCCAAGACAAAGCAGCCCACCTGATTGTCATGACATCCACAAATATTCACTCCCTTCACCGATGTTCAGTAGCAGCAAAATGAACTGCAGAAATTCACCAAAGATCCTTTGACAGCACTTTCCGAGTCCACAACCACTTCCATCTTCGAGGACATTAACAGCAGATACCTGGGACCACCAGCTTCAAGTTCCCCTCCAAGACATTTACTATTCCAACTTGAAAGTTTTTGTCGCTGTTAC
>NC_057741.1:11532846-11555525 GCF_004010195.1 Chiloscyllium plagiosum
AAGCCTTTGATAAGGTTCCACATGTTAGGACATTGGAGAAAATGAAGAGGCATAGGTTTGAGAGTGATTTAGCAGTTTGGATTAGAAACTGGCTTTGTGTAAGAAGGCAGCGAGTGGTGGTTGATGGAAAATATTCAGCCTGGAGTCCAGTTACTAGTGGTGTGCCAAAAGGATCTGTTTTAGGACCCCTGCTGTTTGTCATTTGTATAAATGACTTGGACGCAGGCATAGGTGGATGGATTAGTAAATTTGCAGATGACACTAAAGTCGGTGAAGTAATGGACAGTGTGGAAGAATGTTACAGGTTGCAGGCGGACTTGGACAGACTGCAGGATTGGGCTGAGAAGTGGCAAATGGAGTTCAATGTAGATACATGTGAGGTGATTCATTTTGGGAATCAGAAGATTAGATAGGGTGGACAATGACAGTCGTTTTCCTAGGATGATGATGTCAGCTTGTTCGAGGGGACATAGCTACAAATTAAGGGGTGATAGATTTAAGACAGATGTCAGAGGAAGGTTCTTTACTCAGAGTGGTCAGGGCATGGAATGCCCTGCCTGTCAATGTAGTCAACTCAGCCACATTAGGGGCATTTAACCAATCCTTGGATAAGCATATGGATGATGATAGGATAGTGTAGGGGGATGGGCTTAGATTAGTTCACAGGTTGGCGCAACATCGAGGGTCTGTTCTGCGCTGTATTGTTCTATGTAGTATCCAGCCTTAGGACATGAATCCAAAATCTAAGTTGATATTTCAATGCATGACTGAAGAATTTCTTCCATGTCATAGGTAGATGAGATATTTCAGTCATATGAGACATTTATTTTAATATGTTCTTCTGTCTCTGGTAAATTCTCTGTTTCGAAGAAATGTTTGGGAGTTAGCCTTGGTGTCCAGTCCAATATTTATTCCTCAATTAAGCAGAGAGAAAAGAAAACGTCGTCTGATTGTTACCACATTTATTTTCATTCCTTCCTCGGATGTGGACATCACTGGCGAGCTTCATTCTTGTACCATCATAGTCCATGTGATGTGGGTTGTCATGGTGACAGATCTGAACCTCAAAATACTTTTGGACATATTGAGGCTTTTAATGACAATGTGTGCTCTTCGAAATAAAGTACAAACAACAAAAAGATTACTGTGGATAAAAATTTAGCAACTGGCCGGAATGTGAAATATTCAGGAGCAAAGGGAATTTCAAACAACAACCCTTCCAAAGGGACTGAGTGAACTCAAAACAAATTAGACTGATTTCTTGCGGCTACAGAGATAAAGGAGACTGAAAACTCCATGTCCTTCCTCAGCTGGAGAGGAAGTTACATTCCAATGAAACTGCTTTTAGATGTTTTCGGATAAAGTATGAAAGGTGCTATCTGCAAAGAAGCCTTATGTGCATCTTGTAGATGGTTCACACATTATTACCATAATGTGACTGTGATGAAGGGAGCGAATATTGAGGATCATGAATGGATTGCCAATTATGTGGGTGTTTTGTCCTGGATATTGTCAAACATCTCAAGCATTATTGGAGCTGCACTCATCCAGGCCAGTGGAGAGTATTTCATTGCTCTCCTGACTTGTGCCTTGTAGATGGTGGACAAGCTCTGGAGAATCTGCAGATGAGACATTTCTATCAGAATCTCAGCCTCTGATTTTCTAGCAATGTCTTTATGCCTGGTCTAATGCTTTTTTCTGCTCAGTCATGGCTCCTGAATGTTTATGTGGTGTGGTGGGCAGGTGGGAGGGGAGTTACAGCAATACTAGTGCCATTGAATTCAAGGAGTAATGGTTGGATTCTCTCTCTTTGTTGTTCACTGTCATTGTCTGACACTGTGTTGTGTGAATACAGTTCGAAAGAACTTTTTGTGCAGGTTTAACACTGTCTTTTATTGTAATGCAAAAGTGAAAACACTTTAAAAATTATTTTACCAGTTATAAAATGCTTTGGAGAAGATGTGGACATGAAAGTCTTTATATAAATTATTCTGAAGATGCTTTATATTTAAATATTGCTTAGAGAACTTTGAATTATGAAGGAATGTGGAAAAAGGAATTTATTTCTTTTTTTTGTCGATATACTTGGAGTTCTTTTTTTTTAAATAAGTCACTAAAAGTTAGCTTGACAAGGCTTCTATACATACCATTATTAGTGGTAACTGTTTGCTTTAGTGTTGACCCTGCTGGGACTGTTTTGAACAATGACTGGCTATGAGAGATTCGTTTGATGTGAGAACAGTTGGAGATCATCCTGCTAAGAACAAGCTGACTAGCTGATCTCTCCCATTTCAGAAATGAAAACACATAACATCAGTTCAGGGTGACACCTATTCTTTTGAAAGAGTGCCTGAAAGAATATCTCAAAAATGTATTTCAAAAGCAAGCTGTGTCTGTAAAATATCAGAGAGAACTGTGGAGCACTTCACATCAGCTCTGGTGAAGAGTCATCTAGACTTGGAATGTTAGCTTGCTCTCCATGAATGCTGCCTGACCCATTGTGATTCACACCAATTTTTGTTTTTTGTGCATGATTAATAACTTGACCACACATGCCAGAACATCAGAGCAACAGATTCCAGAACATCTCACATTTTATAATTTTATACTTAAAAATAACCAATTGGCAAAGTGTATATTTTTACAGACAGGTAATCTCTGCAGAGTTTATTTTCTCTTTTCCTGAAGTATGTGAGTGCATGTGTGTTTGACATGTTTATAAGGATAAACTTCTATTTTTCACTATTACGGTGTATGGTAAACAATTATTTCACATTTATTTATTGAATAAGCTTTGTTTTACTTTGGTAATAGACTTGTGATGTGTTTATTTAGAACCAATGTTACTTACAACATGACATAGATAAAGTTTTTAATTGATAATCTGGTAACAGGAAAAATAATTCTTCACGGCAACCCATAGAGTGGTGGAACTACAGTGACAGTGTATACCTTTGCCCTTGGTTGTAACATAAAATATTTACTTTTTAATTACTCAATTGATCTCATTTTTTTAGTTGGTAACTATTATTTATACCATTGCTTATACCCAAGCTCTCCCCACTGGCAGCAACTCAAAGACCTCATGATTGCTATACAGATGCTCCTACCAGACCACATTCAGTTCAAGTGGAGTCAATCCCGAAATATAAATCCAGTCTAAAGTATTGTTATATATAATTACAAGTATTGTTATATATAATTATATATATATAAATAAATATATAAGGCCTCTCATAGCAGACTCCAAAGGAATAAACCAGAAAACTGAAGATTCTGCAGGGTTATTTCCCTCTGCTTAGAAACTCCAAAAGTATCTATTCAAATTAGAAAATTCAGAGGGTTTTGCAGAAACTAAGTCGGTGATGACTCAGAAAAAATACCTAATATAGCTCCTGAGTAACTAATCATAAAGACATAAATTGGCCTTAATGGGCAATAGAAAGTGTATAGGTACTGAAGAGTTTGAGGGATAAAGGTAGGATCATTAGTTTTGCTTTACTTTTTTTTTCTCATTGTCTTGACACTTCTACATGAAGCAGGCCTTCTGACCAGCCCACATCCATGTTAGGCAGATTCCATACTGTTTTCCAGTGAAGTCCTCCATTACGCCCATAGAACTTAGAACAAAAATCTAAGTACATGGGTACCTTTACCTGGCACTGAGAATTGTCCCAAATCTGCGCTCCTGAAATGAGAAATAAAATGCAGGCTGTGATCTTTGATTACCAGATTACATGTGGGTATTCCTGATTATTGAGGAGAAAGTGAGGTCTGCAGATGATTCCTGATTATTGTTCTTTTTCTGACTGTCTAAATTACTAAGAGGATATAATATGCCAAGAACACTCCTTTCTCAAGGTCTTATTAAGGGATATCTGGCATGGGCTGTATTACATCAATCAACTTTTATTCCCAATTCTTGGCAGGTAACTAGCTCCAGCTGGTATCTATTTACGGATTGGCTACATCTGGATAGAGCAGAATGTTTGGATGTATTGCTGGAATGTGATTAATTTGAGCATCTCTTACATTTAACAATTAAAATATTCCTATTTTCAATCTATGACTCACTTCAAAGTTTCCTTTTTAATGGGAGAATATTCTCTTCTGGGCAAACTAACTGCAGTTGAAAAGATAGATATACAATGTGTTCACAGGTCCTCTTCAATACTTCTTTATGATAGTGTCAGCCAGTGAGTGAAAGCACCCTAGTGATGGTTTCACAATTGATTTACCATCCACAGTCTCCAGGATGTCTCTGCAGACGAGCAATGGTGTTGATCAAGAACTCGGTAGAGATCAATATTAGATCTGTGCCAAGCTGTCTTTGAATCATTTGAACATTATTCTGTCAAAGATGCGTTTCAATAGCCCCTACTTTTTCAGAATTTTCCCCACATGAAGGAATGATCCGTACCATCTTTATCTAAAAAGCATCCATCAATGACATGGGCCCTAATATTTTTGTATGTTGCATTTTCCAGCTTACTCTACATGAGCTTTAGAAAGAATGAGAATCCGAACAAAGTGGCCTGACTCAGGCGGGTTACATTCTGTGAGATATTCTTTTTCTGATCCCAGTCCAAAGACATTTGTTAGGAAATACTAAAATACATGTTGGTGTTTAGTTGAGGTTAAAATGTACTAATGATATTTTCCATGACCAGGTAACTTGCCGATACTTGATATCAAGTTTCAAGCGTATAAAAATATTGACCAACGTACTGAAGGGTGTTCGACATTTACAAAATGATGCACCAGTAATGAGTCAGTGGCTCAGAAGAGTGAAAAGCAAAATTGAGATGTTAAGTGAGATCCCAAAATTCTTTACTCAATAATAATATCCCTGGTTGAAACAGCTATTGATTGTTTATTTTGTAGTGTTAATTGAGTGGATTACATACAATGGAGTAATTTTGACTTTACATGACTGCCTAAAATAACCAGTAAGTCAACAGATTTACATATCTCTTCATTGTTATTCTATTGTAGTCAATTAATAGAGTGACTCGGATTTTCTGATGGCTGGATAATCCTTTCTGAAGTGTTGAAGTGTGTGGGATCCTGTAGAATCCCTCTCACAGCAGACTCCAAAGGAATTAACCAGAAAATTGAAGATTCCGCTGGGTAATTTCCCTCTGCTTAGAAACTCAAAAAGTATCTATTCAAGTTGGAAAATTCAGAGGGTTTTGCAGAAACTAAGTCAGTCGTGATTCAGAAAAAATGCCTAATATAACTCCTGAGTAACTAATCAACCAAACCCCAAACACACACATCCCCACCCCCCAAGAAACATGTCTACCAGACCTTTACACATCTAGACTCTGACCAGACAGTCCAAACCCCCTTCCCCAGATCCAGGCACAACACCCCTTCTGCCTCTTTGATACTGACATTATGCCCACCTTGGGACCTGAACAGCTTGTCCCCACCATTAGATCACACCCACTCCAAGACCTAATCTATTAACTTCCCTCCATGGAGTCTGTGCCTCCTTCACCCACTGACTGAACCCTCCCTTTGTCCCACAATATCACTGACCGTACCCCACACTTCTCCCCAGTAGCCTCCCCTCCTCTCCAGGACTGTATTCACCCACCTCCACATGCCCTTTACCAACCCAATATCTCCACCCCTGGCCATCTAGCACCCTTTACCCCTACCCACTTGACATATTACCCTCCTGGCATCCTAACCTCATTCTTACATGAAATACTTGGCAACTTTGACAACTGCTTTCAAAATCTGTCTCTGAATCTGGACATTTGCAGCTGATTTGCTGCTATGTATTAAAGAGCTATGGTTTGCATTTTCCTGACACCACTGCATTATGAGATTCTTGTCAGAATTGGAAGTACGGCAGTGCATTTCTGAAGAAGCCCTGATTGGTAACTCCTGTCAGAAGTGCAGTACTCCTTCCTGAAACAAAAAAAGGAGGAAACCACTCCTTAGCAAACTGGCCCAGTATCTCCTTATTCCAACACATAAGGCAAGATCCATCAATATTTGTAGAAAAAAGAATTAGGCTGGTCAAGGGGTCTTTCAGTGGGAACAACCATTAAGCATGAATCAGCCACATTGGCAAACTTTGGATTAAAAATTGAATCAATGGCAGTGACTGCTGGAAATAAATGGCAAGTCAGCCAGCATCTGGAAGAAAAAGCTATGTGCACACTTTAGATTGAAACAAAGTGTCCAACACATTTAGATGATGACTCAACTTGCAGCGCAGCTCTAGTATTTTTTTTACATGAACTTAAGGAACGGCATAATTCTGCTCTCCACAGCTCTCACTTTCAGCCATATAAACAGTTGAACTTGAGCAACAAAATCACCGAGGCCATTATGCTTGCCTGGTGTTCATGATTGGAGCATTATGAGTCAAATTACTAACTTCATCCATCCTCTTTATACCTGATACCCTACCAATACTTCATCACTGCCCCACTCTCTGACCCCCGTACCATCACACCCAGGGAGGGGAGGAGAAAAATAAAATGACCAAAGCCAACAATAGTCTCAAAAATTCCTCTTTGATCACCTCAGATGATCAAAACCTGTCCATGAATAAAGTCTTATCGATAAAGTCACTTGCGTTCTCGATGACGCAATCTTTCCCACTTTGTGGCTGTTGCAAGGCTGCTTGCTCCTCTGTCCTTTTCAGCCTAAATGAGATAATTTATTGTATTTATGACAACTTTATTTAGCTTTTGATCTTCAGAGCATGTCAGCTGTAAAAATATCAATATTCTGTTGAAAAATACATTTAATTACCAAGGCCAAAAAGTGCTGATGAGTGATAATTGTTTCAGTTATTTAGTTCAGCTGTTAAGAAGCATGTTGTGAATGTACAAAATCACATTAGAGGAGGGTAATGATTCTTTATACCATCAAAAGGCCTCATTATTAGAGAATCCTTACCACCAAGTGATGACCCTGTATACACTTAAAATGCATCAAAGATTTTAACAGCAGAAGCCAAGGTTAACACTAGTCGGAAATTAGATTCCAAACTAATAACATTAGCTTTCAATGCAATTCTTTTTTGTAAATGTTAATGTTAAGGAATCAACTTTAAAGGTAGTGCCAGACATTTGGACTTCTTTGTCCCATGAAAGCAATTTATTGTACCATTTAGGTAATAAAGTTAACTTCTCTTCATTCACTTCTTTGGATTGATATATTTTCAGTTTACAGAGAGACAAAGATCCAAGGGAGGATCAGGCCATTGCTTGAAGGTTTGGTATTCCTGATGAAGGACTTTTGCCCGAAACGTCGATTTTATTGCTCCTCCAATGCTGCCTGAACTGCTGTGCTTTTCCAGCACCACTCTAATCTAAACACTGTAAAGTCCTGCAGCCTTCAAGGTATTTTCTAGTTGTACTATTAATGTTAAAATTAAGTAAAACATATTTTTCAGTTACTATTGTGCTAAATTTTTCCAATAAATAAGAATTTTATGAAAGAAATTCAAAAGGTAATGCTAAACCTGATGTTGCTATATCTGAATTAATCTTTGCAGAAAAGGTAATCATGAGTAAATTGTGCTATTAATAAGAAGTACTCGTGCATGCATGATGTACTCATCATTAATGCTATTCTTAATGTTTCCGATTCTATGCAGTGGTAGTTCAAAAAGCCAATGAGAAAGGAACATTAAAAAAAGCTTTTAACTTACTAAATACATGAATAATGACTATATTTCCTGAAGTTGGGCCAGCTTTTTGAAGTGTTTATAACTCATTCACATTCATCAAGTAAACATTGTGTAAAGAAGCAACACAGTCTACACTGACAGCTGAATGTGTAAATAAAAGCTTCAGAAAACACATTACCCATTGATAAATTTTACTAGGTTAAGGTAATCTCTTTATTGTTATAGCCCAATAAATGTGTCAAACATCTATATCCTTTAACGTTTCAACACTGAAATCTTTAAAATTTGTTTAAATCAACATTCTTTAATTTATAACAAAGGTCAAACAGCCAGACTTGTAAAATCAAGCAAAGGCTCAGATCTTTCAAGAAATTAACAGATGATTTTTGGTATCTTACTCATCCTTCTTTATGTAGGACTCCTGGAGTACATATTTCATGCTTTCGTTGCTGTAATTTGTTCTCTGTGATATAATTTCACCATACTAGCTATGGATGTACCAGTAATAAGAGTTTATCGTTCATGGAAACATAATCAATAGTTGCATATCCAAATGGTGAGGTATAAGAGTTGCACAGAGCCTACTACATGTTGATGAAGCATGTGCTATTTGTGGTGGACTTCTGATAGCACAAACAAGAATGTTAATTACTTGCTTTCGACATGCAGGTAGCATCTCCTCTCAATAATCAATGTGTACAACCATGGTGTTCCCAAATCTTTTCATTGCATGGAAGTATAGTTAAGGTGGCATTCTTGAAGTTTGCAACAAAGCCTTAATTGCAGCAATTTATACTCACTCATAAAATATGCTCCTAACATGCCAGTAGTTCTGGTCACAGATTACTACTGTGGGCATCAATAGGTGCTCCCATGTGCTGAGGGGAAGATTTCAGAAATATTTGATAATCCTTGATTTCTCCACATGTTGCATTGGTTCACTGTTGTGCGTGGAAAGAGAGCAGTGATTGGTGCTTCATAATGTGAACAATTTGATTTCCATAACCCAATGCTTTAGTTAGACTGGACAAATGCCCAATTCCAAGCTATGCTTCATAATCAGGGTTGTGGGTATGTTCGCTGCAACGGAAGTTGATTTGTAGATGTTTTGACCCCAGTTTAGGTGACATCTTCAGTGCTTTGGAGCCTCCTGTGAAGCACTGCTATATGGTGTCTTCAGGGATTTATTTGGTCCCATTTCTGCTGCTTCCCGTTGCTCGTTGTAGTGGCTGATATATTAGGTCCAGGTTAACATGCTTGTTGATAGAGTCCATGAATGACTACCATGCTTCTGAGACTTCTCTGGCTGTCCTCTATTCAGCTTGTCCTAAGATACCAACACCTACCTACAGAGGGAGTTTGACTCCATGCCACAGCGAACCAATAGAATAAACAACACCCTACAGAACCTTAAAAAAAACACTGACTAATAACCAGGACTGATCTGCAAAGGATGAAACCAGAAAGTAATAACACTCCAAGATTTTACGGATTACCCAAATTTCACAAACCAGATATACCACTCAGACCCATTGTGGCACTGTTGGGAACACCATCTCATAAACTGGCAAAAAGACTCCAACAAAAACAAAACATCTTATCAGTGGATCCGAACACTGCATACAACCATCACAGAAATTCCTAGATAACATCAAAAACATAAACCGAGACAAGGACAAAGCAATGGTATCATTTGATGTAATGGCACTGTTCACTTCAATGGACAACTCTCGCCAGAGAGATAATAACCAACCTCCTTGACAGGCAGAACAGACAACACAATGGGGAACCTATCAACAAGGACTGCATACTCAAACTACTAGAGCTATGCTTGATGAACAGATCAATGGAACACCTACGGGCTCACCCATCTCAGGGCTCATAGCAGAAGCAGTGTTGCAAAGATTAGAACAAACAGCCCTACCACAAATCCAACCCAAATTCTGGATCAGATACATAGAAGACACTTTTGTTATTATTAAGAGACCAGAAACTGAGGACACACACTGCATCATCAACACCAAACTCACAGGGATCAGATTTATGGGTGAGAAAGAAACCAGCAATCAACTCCCATTCCTGGCTGTGATAGTAGAAAGAACACAGAACAGTGAATGCATCATAAAAGTGTACAGGAAAGCCGTACAACCCGACCAGGTCCTACACTACCACAGCAATCAACCTGAACACATACAAGGGAAGCTGCATTAGGACCCTGTTCAAAAGGGCAACAACACACTGCAGCACTCCCGACCTACGAAGGGAAGAAGAATCCGCCTACAGAGTCTTCGCCAAGAACAGATATCCTCGCAACTTCATCCGCAGATACCTAACAACACAACAAGAGCATGACATGATCTAACTCACTAGCAATGCTACCTCGGAACTAACAGCTAGACTTCTCTGACCACTCAGATTCATGACAGCCCATAAACCAAAAGCCACGTTCAGACAACAACTTACCAGGACAAAAGATTCAGTACCCATCATGTGCAAGACCAACCTAATTAACAAGATTCCATGCAAAGACTGTATGAAACTCTGCATAGGGCAAACAGACAGACAACTAACAATCCACATCCACGAACATCAACTCGCCACCAAACATCACGACCAGCTGTCCTTAGTAGCCATACATACAGAAGACAGGGACCACATATTCGACTGGGACAATACTACGATCATAGGGCAAGCTAAATAGAGGATAGCCAGATAATTCCTCAAAGCATGATACTCATCTACAGACTCCATCAACAAGCACATTGACCTAGACCCAATATACCGGTCCCCACAAGCAACAACCGGAACCGGCAACCAGAAGCAACAGAAACGGAACCAAATAAATTCCAGAAGACACAGTACAGCAGCACTTCACAGGAGTTTCCAAAGCACTGAAGATGTCACCTAGACAGGGGTCGAAACATCTGCAACTTCCCAGTTCAGTGAACAGACCCATAATCACAACAACCAGCACCTGAGCTACAATTCTTTACACAAACCTATGTTTCATTATACCAATACCTGCTAGTTTCCTCACCAGTACTTACTGTCTCACTTACTCAACAGAAGTGGTGCCTGCCTGAAAGAGAAAGTGGCACCATTTATTTCTGATTTCTTTGCTCAGTGAAGAAATGGTTAAACTTATGGTTTACAGCCTTGATGCAGAGTCTCACCTCATGGGAACTTGCATCAACAATTATGTCACTGTAATCTTCAATTGAAGCAAAAATCACAATAGGCACGCAATCCAATTCTCATTATTAACTTCTGATGGACGAGGCTCTATACTTGTTAAATTATCCATCGAATGTTTAAGGAGACTTGTCCATTTCAGTACCACATCATGCACAAGTGAAATTACCTGTTAAGTGACAAATAGTGTGCGTGGACATGTCAATAGGATGTATTTTGTAAATTATAAATTGTTTGATTAAGGCAGTGCATACCTATAGTACTGCCAGTAATACACAGTCACAGTTCTTCCCAGCTTTTCTTAACTAAGCAAATGATCCATACATTATTCATCTGGTAGACATGCTTTAATATCTGAGCTTGTTCTAATATCAGTTTGATGCTATGGCTTCCAGTTTTGTCTTTGAAATTAAGAACAATCAGAATTAAAAAAGACTGATAAAACTCATGTAAATTCCTCTTCAAACACTTTTTTCCTATTATGCCATGTGAAAGATAGCTTGTTTAACTCTTATTTTCACTTCTAATACTGCCTTGCAACATTGTTACACATACCTTAACATTTTCTGTGTCCGTTCAATGTTAACAACATTTATGTCATGCTTTTTACAGATTGTTATGACTCACGAGTGGTAGCACATTGTAAAGAGAGCCCTTTTATTCCTGAGGTCGTACTAAATGTTAATATTTTTTAGAAAGTATGCACAGTAACCCTAGCTTACGTGACTTTCAGACTAAGGTTGATAGAAAGCATGGACCAATTCTCTGTACTAAAAATGAATTATTACTAATTATAAGTAATTCGACACTAGTTAAAAGTCCACCAATATGAAGCAATGACATATTTGTGAAAGTAGAAAGACTGGAAGGTAGTCTTTGCTTCCTGGTTCTGAAGCTGAGATGATTCTTAATCAGCTAACCAGGCCCTTGGTGTTGAGTTGCTTAATTCTGTGGTTTCCACTGGTTTGTAAGAATTACAGAGTGAATGATTCACTTGGAAAATGGTTCTGATAGATCAATTTAGCTCACAATAACTGCCGCAGGGAGAGGCTTTCCTCAAACTTACACAGTCTCTTTTTAATGCAGAGAACTGGTAATTCTGCTGGGGAGAACAAACATGACTCATTTTGGCATCTTTCCCTCTCGGTGTCTGTGCCTATGAAGCTTGTGTACAGTTCTGAGCTGTTAAGTTAGCTGAGAACTGAACAACTCCTCAGCCCTTGATCATCTGCACATTGCAGGAACCCATAGCCACAAAAGGTCTACAATAATTATCAACTTTCTTGGTGTGAAATTGTGCAGCCACACTAGTAAACCCTTGTTTTGTTTTCTTAAATATAGTCTGTATTTCAGCTTTCAAGTACACAAAAATAAAAATATATGATTCTTATTTTACCTGCAATAAGGTATGAAATCTGTGTTGCAGGAACAACGTCAGAGAAAATCTGACACAGAATCAGACAATATGTTACCAGGATAAGTGACTAGATGCTTATTCAAGGACTAAGCACTGGATTTTCGACATTCAGATGGAAAACTCAATATGGGAAATTTCCAGACTTTAAAAGGGATTCAGTCTGCCATATTTTCATTCTGGTGAGATGGTAGGTCCACCATCTCTTCAGGCAGTTTGAAGGCATTCAAGGAGACAGTGAGTGGCAAAGTGGGCTGATTTATAAGTTGCACCGCAGTTCTCCTGGGTTTTATTACAATTGTATAAAAGGTTCTTAAGCCCTCTGGTCCACACCTTCACACCCCCATCCACAACCATACTACTCCCATGCTATCAAGCCATTGTCATGGTCCCCCAGCATTGTGCCTGCCCTCTCACTTAGTACACTTCAAAGATCTAATGAGACACATAATAACAAAAGTAAGTCTTGAAATGTACTTAAAACACTCAAACCTCAACAAAACAGGCATGGAATACATGTAATTGAGGAAACCATTCTCTTCAAATTAAATAAATAGTGCCAAGCTGTGAGAAGAAAAGTCTTGGGGCTCACACAAAATATGACAAGCAGCATGAGCAATTGTATTTGTTGACCAACTACATTCACTAATGTAACCACAAGGCAGGTCAGAAGTTTACACTGGAATGTCCTATTCTCTGAATTAACATTGGCATCGGATGTGGTTCTATTTCTTTCTGTTTATCAGTTGAATGTCTGTTATTTTCTTCAATTTAAATTGATATTTCACTCCATGGCAGAGCTATGTACTGCATTAGATCAACTGTTACATTTTGGTTACAATTGCTGCAGCACAAGTATTTAGAATCTTGAAGTAATTTTTATGTGATGATGAAAGATGACTTTATGGAACTTATCCAGTATTCACACATTATTGGCAGACTTCTGCAGCTATGTATTTTTCTCCTTTCTATTGGCAGGTTTCCAATATTTACGCTGTATGCCTTCAAGAATGGAACTTCATCAAGAAACATATGGAAGGAATGAACTATATTTCTACAGAGCAGAGAAATATTACTGTTTTACTTGATTCCAGCCTGACAGTCCCTGATTTATAATTCCTCGTGCTCTACTGAATTCTCAGGCCAAGAGAGAGCAGTGTACAAACCTTGCAGATGCACAGTACTCTGTTCCCAGCTGATAAACAATGCACAGGGATGCCATGTTTATGAATGAATCATGGAAAGTCTATCTCAGATTCTACAGCCATGTGCTGCTGCGATAATAGTTGTTAGTGCAAGTTAAGGCAGCCAGTGTTGCTTAGGGTTTGTCCTTGGGATACCATAATTTGATGGTAGATGGCTTTAATAAGGAAGTAAAAATATAGGAGAGTTTAAAATGCATTTTTAGCTCTTCTATTCCTTAGCCCTATGCTGTACTGGACCGTACATAATTTTTAAAAAAATCATCTGTCCTACCTGAGATAATAAGTACAGCACAGATAACAACCCTACGGGTTAGTGTCACAATTAGTGAGCAGCTGGGATTCCCGTCCTGCCATATTTATCATGAAGAAGTGGAATGAAAGGAAATTCGGAGCCTTAAATTTAGATTAGACTAGATTCCCTACAGTGTGGAAACAGGCCTTTTGGCCCCACACTGACCCTCTGAAGAGCAACCCACCCAGACCCATTCCCCTACATTCACCTCTGACTAATGCACCTAACGCTATGGGCAATTTAGCAAGGCCAATTTACCTAACCTGCACATCTTTGGACTGTGGGAAGAAGCCGGAGCACCCGGAGGAAACCCACGCAAACACAGGGAGAATGTGTAAATTCCACACAGACAGTCGCCTGGGGCGGGAATTGAAGCAGGGTCCCTGGAGCTATGAGGCAGCAGTGCTAATTACTGAGATACCGTGCCACCCCAATGTTTCAACAGTAGAGGTAGGGGAATCCTGCAAACATTTCAGAGGTCTGCATGACATTTGTTTTCAAATTAGCTCACAATCATCCTCTGCTTTACCATGAATCAGATGCTGTAATGCAGCCGGTACTGCACTGTTGCAGACTCGAGTCAAAGTCCAACACCATAGTTTGTTGTCATATTTTACAAAAAAGCATTTGTAGTGTTACAAAGTTGACAAAATGATGTCACTGTCAAACTGTGACAATCTCCAATGGTATAACTTTACAAGCACTGCGAGCTATCAATGCATTATTAATTGAGCAGTGCAATGTATCTGTTTTCTTTTCTAGGTGTCTGGAGAAGACTAGTCTAATGTTTTGCTTCCGTTATATCACTGTATAATATATTCACATGTTTACAGTATACTAACAATAATTTTGGGAAGAAAGGTCTTGAGATGGGTTTACGAGGAGTCATATGAAAACAATCAAATAATGCAATCAGACTAAAATATTCTAAAAGAATACCTTCCATTAGCAACTGTTCAATTGGTTTTCAAAATTGTTGAGAAACCACACAGATGGCTGCTCAGTTATTCTTTATTTCAATGAATATCAATGGGGATATCCAATAACATAAAGTTCAATATTGACTAAGGTCACTGTTGTACCCAGCTGACATCTAAGGCTATAATAAATGACAATCTGGTTGAGTCTTTATGCAACCCTTCACTGCTGGGAGTTTTTATCTGTCAAATTTCTGACCTTTACTTGTTACTTGAAGAGTTCAAGGAGGTAGTTTAAAAATTAATTATTTCTGAAAAGAAACTATTTGTTGCTGTATCATTAGTGGTACAGTTCAATAAGGTTAAAAAAAAAATAAAATGGAGATATATAATGTCAAGTACCGTTCAGTTAGGGTTACACATTTTGTTCAGAACTTCTTTTCAATAGTTATACATACCGTTCCATAAATTCTCAAAACATTTCTTCACAACTGTAGATTTTCATTCCTTGTAGTAGCCGATATTTCACTTTCAGCTTTGCTCAGTGGGATATTTTGCTGCTGAATATTGATATTTCTGTGCTATCATTGATGAGGAACACTTTGTCTGCAATCGCAACTGAGCATTCTTTAAAATTATTTGGTGTCTTTTCCATCTCTGATGCTGTGCAAATGCCACATTTTCACTCTTGGGACTTGATTCTGCCACATGTTGAAGTGATGAAGCTCTTCTCTTCAATCTTTATAAATGATTGCACTTTAAGCACGAATCATTATTTTTTTCATTCCACTTGGACAAAATGTTGTTTCAGTCCATAGTTTGGGCACATTTTGCAGGGCACCTCATTGTTCTGGGGTTATCTTTGAGATTTCTCGATGCATAAGCTTTGCACTTCAGCAGATTGAACAGGCTGTGTCTGAGATCCTGGCTCTGAGGATACTTTACACTCAGAATTTCTGAAGATTCAATGTGGGCTGCCAAATCTGTGGTTCTTTTTACCAAGATCAAACCATAATTCTCCATGCAAAGATTTTTCATAAGTTGTGATATTGAAATTGTTTCATTTAGTTGGTGACAAATTAGTTGATTAGTTACTGAGCCAAATGTACATTTGGGAACTAAGTGCAAAAATATTATAAAATATTAGATTAGATTAGATTACATTACAGTGTGGAAACAGGCCCTTCGGCCCAACAAGTCCACACCGACCCGCCGAAGCGAAACCCACCCATACCCCTACATTTACCCCTTACCTAACACTACGGGCAATTTAGCATGGCCAATTCACCTGACCCTGCACATCTTTGGACTGTGGGAGGAAACCGGAGCACCCGGAGGAAACCCACGCAGACACGGGGAGAACGTGCAAACTCCACACAGTCAGTCGCCTGAGGCGGGAATTGAACCCGGGTCTCAGGCGCTGTGAGGCAGCAGTGCTAACCACTGTGCCACCGTGCCGCCCACAAATTCTTTTGGGGTTCTCAGTATGTCCCTTACATTCCTGGTGGAATGCATAACATCCAAGCATCACACTTTGCCTAAAATATTTTTCAAGAATTCTTACCTTCAAAATAAATGTAAATATGTCCACTATGAGCTGCTTGAATACTCGTTGGCCTACAGCTATAGGGAATTGTATTAGTACTGCTTTCTTGCAGCTCATGGCTACTTTTAATCTTTCCACACCAATTGTAACCAAGTAGATTTAGAATCTGAAAATCATTGATCCTACAGCACGGGTGGATACCTAATGAAAAAATCAAAGGGTGCTAGAGCTAATAACTTCATCACCACATGTTGCATTTTATGCAGGGATAACACACACTTGGCTGTACAAGTGAGATTTATTACAAATGGTTTTAAACTGTCTCCAACCCAGAAGCTTACAACAGTTCATTTTAGCCACACCGAGAGGCTTCAATCACATACAGCAGAGATCAGTTACAGATGCTTACAATTTTCATGAAAGTTTACAAAATATTAATATTTCAGAACTTGGATTTGACAGTAGAAGTAAATGGGATTTTGTTTTTTTTTGTTCTGTGAAGATTACTTTCTTCCAGGATTAGAAACTACTTTTTTGTTAGCAATAGGTCAAAATAGCATTTCCACAAAATCATGTGATTAAGTTGAACTGACTAGACAAGCTACCTGGTAAGATAATTGCTGAAGCGTTTACGAAATTGAGCTTTTATGACCTGCAGAAGGAGAGGCCATAGGCGAGAAGCAGCTTCGGATTAGATCAAACGATTCACATCAGCAGCTTAGGTTCAGCAATTTCCAGGCCATCAGAGCTGGAAAGATATCTTAAACTGGTTTAGCAGTCCACGTCAAAAGGGCAAGAAAAATTCCTGAGCCTCATGTAGACTTCAGTGAGAACATTCAGTGAACTACTCTGCCTGTCTCTGGAGGAGCGATGGAAAGCATCATGTCTGGTGAATATTTAGAAAGTCATTGAAAGAAAATGCTTGCAAACCACTTTGGTCAAATAAGAAATAAAGAGTGAAAGTAGGAGTGATACTTCAATGGTCTTCAATGTCTATAAAGATACTGTTGGGAAAAAGGGTTAGATCTTTCTTTTTGATAATGATTATGATAATGTAGCTGCAAATTATCACATTGTTTATAGTTATATTTTTTCTTATAAATGTATTCAGCTAATTGTGGTAAGCTAATTGCAAAGATGAAATTTATGGTCTATCAAGTCAGCTTTCACTCTGGAATCTGACTTGTCCAGTATTACCATTAATTGAGATCACATCACAATTAAACACCAAAGAATTGAACACAACAGAACAGACTAAATACAGACTGACTGACTAACAGGGCAATCTGAAAATAAATGATGAAAAAAACCGGGATTTTGTTGTCTTACATGTGGTTATTGGTTGAATAAAGGTAATGAGAGAAATATCGAACAAATCCATTTTGGCAAAAAACACAAAGGCATCAGCACTTCAATTAACCTTTGTATTCTGACATCTGAGATACTGTGCTGGCTTCTAGTTGTTTTATCATCTGACATATTAACATAATTTCTACACCTAAAGAAAGAGCAAGAGACATTGTTTCCAAAAATTTAGACTTGAATTATACAGGGCACATGTGACCACATGTAGAGTGCTATAAACAATATTGGTTATTATTGAATAAATATCATTAATTATTTGGAAACAGTGCAGAGAAGTTTTACCAAGCTAATGCCTGGACTGAGTAATGTTCTTATGAAGAAAAGGTTGAACAGGCTATGCATATATCTGCTGAAATTTAGAAGGAGTAGGACCAACTTGATTAAAGGATACAATAGGATAAATAGACAAAGTCTTTTTACTTGGGGTGAGGGAGTCCAGAACTAGAGGGCATAGGTTTAGAGTGAGAGAGGAAAGATATAAAGAAGACCTAAGAGGCAACTTTTTCACTCAGAGGGTGGTAAGTGTATGGAATGAGCTGCCAGAGGAAGTGGTGGAGGCTGGTACAATTACAACATTTAAAAGGCATCTGGATGGGTATATGAGTAGGAAGGATTTGGAGGGATATGGGCCAGGTGCTGGCAGGTGGGACTAGATTGGGTTGGGATATCTGGTCAGCATGGACGAGTTGGACCGAAGGGTCTGTTCCATGCTGTACATCTCTATGACTCTAAGATCCTGAAAGGTCTTGACAGGGTGGATGAGGAGAAGATGTTTGTAGCTCTTCGCCTGAAACGTTGTTCTTGAATATTTTTTCAGGTCAAGGTGAATGGATTCTTGTTAAGAAAGGGAGTGAAAGGTTATCAGGAGAAGGAAGGAATGTAGATTTGACGTTACAGTCAGATCAGCCATGACCTTATTGCACAGAGGGCCAGTTTAGATGGCCTTTAATGACAGACTGAAGAGCTAGGGAGAACTGCCTGACTGGGAATAGGAGTCTCATGGCCTGCCCTCTGGAAGTAATGTCCATGTCTTGCCCCATGAAAACTTGTCATCAGTGGGCCTTGGGAAAGGGTATGTAAATCTTGAAGCATCCTCTCTCTTACTTAGCTTTCATTGCAGTCTGCCATTCTTTTTAAGTTGGGAGGCCATTGAGAACACATTTAAAAAGGAAGATGACAGAAAGTAAGAAACGTTCAGAGAGTTCATATAAACCTGCTATTGAGGGAGTCCAGCAAAGGTGCACCAGCCTGATTCCTGGGAGGGGAGGACTGACATTTGTGGAAAGATTGGATTGGCCGGGCTTGTACTCACTGGAATTTAGAAGTGTGAGGAAAAATCTCATAGAAACATAAAATCCAGATAGGATTGATCAGGCTAAATGCAGGAAAAATGTTCCCAATTTTGGGGAAGTCCAGAACTGGGGGGTCACAGGCTAATAATAAGGGGTAAGCCATTCAGGACTGAGATGAGTAAGAATTTATTTACACAGTGAGTTGTGAACCTGTGGAATTCTCTCCCACAGGAAGCTGTTGGGGCCTGTTCATTAGATATATTCAAGAGGGAGTTGAACATGGCCCTTGTGGCTAAAGGGATCAAGGGATATGGAGAGAAAGTGGGAGTGTATACTGAGATTGTATGATCAACCATGATTGTATTGAATGGTGGTGCAGGCTCAAAGGGCATATGGCCTACTCCTGTACCTATTTTCTATGTTTCGATGTAACATCCCTTATTTGGGAAGTAGTAGCAATACTTTTAGACACCATAACTAAATCAGGCGTGATCAATATAGTTTTGTGAAACAGGAATTGTATTATCAAATTTATGAGAATCAGCAGAGTAGGAAAAGGAAAAGCTATTTTGATTTCCAAAGTTATTGATAGAATACCACATGAGAGTTACCACACAAGATGACAGCTCATAATATTGCAAACAGAAATCAAATCCAACCGAGAGCTCATCTTATGGAGCAATGGATGAGCCTGAATTCAGTGTTCACTAATGAACAGGAAATAACGAGGCAGGATAAATGTGTTATTTTCAGGTGAGCAATTGTAATTAGTGGAGTGCCATAGGGATTAGTACTAGCACTTCAATATTTTATGATCCATGTTAATGACTCTGTGAAGAGATCAAGACCAAATTGGTTTGAGAGTCTTGGTAAGAAAACAAGTTGTAAGGTAGACAATTTAATGTGCTCCTCTGTGCTGAGTTTAGTGATGGAGGGTATTTAATCAGGCAAGAGGGTCACAATGGACCCAACCACTTTCCCACCTCTATCATAACTATTTCTCTGGTATGGGGGCTGATCAACAGCTGCCGTAGCCCAATGGCATTTAAAGCCCACTTTAGGGACTGCTCCTAGAATTAATACAGCAGCTGAAGGGGGTCTCACCATCTGAAGTACAACAAGCAACTGTGTATGAGGTTAATTCTGTGTTCCTTTGTTGAAGGTTGTGAGAATCTTTCAGTTGAAGGCACTCTATGCCTGATCAAGGGACTCTACATCAGGAAAATGTAGCCCACTCTAAGTTACAGTACCACCCTTACTGCTGAACCCCATCCCTCTGCCATCATTGTCATGTGCCCTGGGATCCTGCAGTGCTGCAGAGACTGAGAAGTGTATAGCATTGGCAGCATTGCTTCCTTGGTGGTGTTGCTATTCAATAGAGATGGTTAGTGGATCTCAGTGAGCAAGACTTCTCCCTCCAGATCCTTGATCCTGGGGATATCTCACCATTGTCCAATTAAGATAGGTTACGTTAGTGAAGAGGAATATTTACAGGGTATAATGGGGCAAATGTGAGGTAACCCTCTTCATTTGGGAGAGGAGAACAAGGAGATGGATTGTATATGGTGAAATCTTGAAGCCCTTAAACATGTTAGCTTAAAAGTCCAGCAAATAATTAGGAAGGTGGATGGAATTTTAGTTCTTCTTGCACAAACGAAGAAGTATAAAGTTCAGAAGGTCTTGCTACAACATTGGTGAGACCTCACCCATAGTAATACATACTGGTTAGGTCTCTGAAGGAGAGATATACTTTGGAGGCTATTCAGAGAATACTTTCAAAGTCGATTGCTGGAATTAAAGGCTTGACCTTTGAGGAAAGGTTAAGTGGGTGGGTCAATGCTCTTTGGGGTTTAGAAGAATGAGTGTTCTCCCTATTGATATGTATAGGATTATGAGGGGGATCGTCAGATTCGCTACTGACAGGATGTTTCTGCTCCTGGGAGAATTTAGAACTAGGGTTTTTTTTAGAATAAAGGACTGTCCCATTTAACAAGACAATAAAGGAGGAACTTCTTCCCCCCAACGAGTATTAATCTTTGGAATACCCTAACAATGACAACAGAGAAACTTGGGTGATGGAGTATAGCTTGTGCTGAGTTAGACAGATTTATGCACAGAAATTAGGGAACATAGAAAATAGGAGCAGGGATAGGCCATTCGGCCTTTTGAGCCTGCTCTGCCCTTCATGATGATCATCCAACTCAGTTCCCCTTCTCTCACTTATCCCCAACCACTTGATCCCTTTAGCTCGAAGGACTTTATCTAATATGCAGGGACAGCAGGTTATGATCTACAAGGGAATCAAAGGTTATGGGGAATAAGGAAGGAAGTGAAATTAAGACCAAAATTAGATTGTTCATGATCTGATTGAATAGCAATCTAGTCAAAAGGTCCAACTGACCTGCTCCATCTCCTATTTATTAAGTTTGCATGGTTTTCAGTTGGCTTCCATTAATCTGCAAATTAACTGGGCAAACCACATGAAAATAACATTGACAGACTTCGCAAATGGTGTATTCAAGAGTACGCACCTCTGCTCACAAAGGGAAAATCATGCTCAACGACTGAGAATTCACAGCTCTCTGGGTAGTGTATTCCAAAGATTTTCATCTTTGAAAGATGGATTACCTCCTCATCTAAGTCCTATGTGGCTGACTCTTAATTCTGAGACTATGACATAGTTCTCGATGCCCTGGCCAGATTTAGCATCCTCTTCCTCAAAATATTATACGTTTCAAACAGGACCTCTCATTTTCCTAACTGTTAGGGAATATTGGCACAGACCATTCAATCTTCCCTGAAAGGACAATTTTTCTCATTCCAGAAATCAATGTATTAAAACTTCATTAAAGTCAGATATTCCTATCAGGTTTAAAATTGCTCACTGTGTGAGTCATCATTATTTATCCTCAAATAAAGATTCCCACACAAGGTAGTATAAAGGCAGCCTTCCATCTTGTGGGGCAATGGCTTGTGGAATGGTGCTCAACTTGTTAAGCATCATCTGGTGTAGCTCAGGAGATCCACTTTGGCCTGGCATTCTCTGTCATACTGGCTGCAGAGGAAAACACAGTGCTAGAGAGATGCAGGATTTGCTGGTTTCTATTTCTTCTCAATTAGCCTGAGCGTTTTGTTTCTGTTTGCCTCTTTTAATGCCCTTGCAACAGTCAGTCTTCAGAGATCATCGCCATCATCTGTTCTCTTTAAGTTATCAGTGTCAATATCTGTGATCTTCATATCTCAATTATAGACATCTCTGTGTCAGAGAATTGGATGTCCTAGATGTTGTGACCCCTTCACTGTACAAGATGTCTTTGGGCGACATATATCTGATTAACTTGATGAACCAGTGCAGTTGTCACTGGCTTTGCATTGAATGTGTAGTAATGGAATTAACATAGTCTAAGGGAGATTTAAAAAAATCCTTGGATAAGCATATGGATGATGATGGGTTGGTGTAGGGGGATGGTCTTAAGTTAGTTCACAGGTCGGCGCAACATCAAGGGCCAAAGGACCTGTTCTGTGCTGTATTGTTCTATGTTCTGTGAGTTAATAACCTTGTAAAAACACAGCAGGCCAGGCAGCATCCGAGGAGCAGTAGAATCGACATTTCGGGCATAAGCCCTTCTTCAGGAATGAGGCTGGTATGCCAGGCGGGCTGAGATAAAAGGTAGAAGGGAGAGGATTTGGGGGAGGGGTGCTGGGAATACGATAGGTGGAAGGAGGTGAGAGTGAGGGTGATAGGCTGGAGAGGGGGTAGGGACGGAGAGGTCAGGAAGAAGATTGCAGGTCAAGA
>NC_057741.1:11555673-11645046 GCF_004010195.1 Chiloscyllium plagiosum
GATTCTCCGCCCCCACCCCCTCTCTGGCCTATCACCCTCACCTCCTTCCACCTATCGTATTCCCAGCACCCCTTCCCCCACCCCCACCTTTTATCTCAGCCCGCCTGGCATACCAGCCTCATTCCTGAAGAAGGGCTTATGTCCGAAACGTCTATTCTCCTGTTCCTCGGATGCTGCCTGGCCTGCTGTGTTTTTCCAGCATCACATTTTTCAACTCTGGTCTCCAGCATCTGCAGTCCTCACTTTCTCCCTGTTAATAACCTTGTCCAGCCAACAGATGCTGAGCATATGCTTTAGATAGTAGAGAGGGATAGTGTTCAGTATTTTCTCCAACCTATCATATGGTTTCCAGATTGCAGTACTGTAGAGGATTGCATTGAGGACAAAGGTTTAGAAAGCTAGCAGTTTGGTGTTGTCAGTTAGACAATGCTTGTTGTACACCATCTTACTCAGTTTGGACATAAGTGGTAGCTTTTGTCAAAAGTGTATTGATTTCAACATCAAATGATAGATTGCTAGTGATTGGGAAACCTAGATATGTGAAGCAATCAAAAAATTCCAGCACCACTTTGTCAATGTCAATGCAGCATCTTCTGGCATTCCTGAGGATCATGGGATTAACTGCAAAACCTGTAGGAAAGAGCAGGAATTTTAAAGTGTCATTAAAGTGGCATGACTATTGTGGTCACTTCTCACAATTGACCATAGGAGACACTTGTCTTACTGATGCTGATGGCCAAGGACAACACTAACTTTTTTTATAGTCAGGCAAGAGTTGTCCATTCTCTGTTGAAGATGTTCCTCAGTATGAATGCTCACGTGGCCAGTGCTTTGGCTTGACTCTCGGGTGGACAGGGCTGAGCAGCTTTCCTTCAGTCCTGGTATGCTAAGCAGCTACCTGCTGTGGATGACCTTAAGGCACATGACAGCAGCAAAGAGAAGATGCTACCATAGAATGTCAGCACCAGTAAAGACTCCTCTTTATTCTATCTTCCCCATATGACCTTTCATGATGCTTTATGGCCCACGGGGACAGTTGTGTTGAGTGAATTTAACGTTTAAATAGAGAAAAATAAGGAGCCAACATCAATTAATGAATTTTATGTAACTTAGATGGTAGTGTCTGCAGGAATCTATAAACAACAATTAGTTCTATCTAAACATTCCAGAAATGTCTTGAAATTGGCAGAGTTTTCAAGACAGGGAGGTGATGTACAAAGATAATGAAAAGGGCAAAACAATGCCAGGCTAAATGATCCTTGATATGTTCTTATTTAGCCCTAGGATGTATTGTCCCTGTGCACACTCAGATAAATGATCAAAAACCTGTACTGAGGTGGTTGATTACCAAAAGTTGGACCACTTTAAGAACACTAAAATTCCTGGTGGTTACTGAAGGTCCTCCAGTGAATCCCATGAACCTCCAAAACATCAAGATTTTGGAAGTATAGTTATGGAAATAGAAATCCTCTGAAAATAATGTTACATTGGTAGGTTTGAATATGGGAAACAGCAAACTAATCTTATTGGAGAAGATGAACGGATTTTGTAAAATTCAATTGAATTCATGTTAGCTGTTGGAAAATTCAATTGAATTGAATTCTGGTTACGCAGACTAATGATTTCCTTCACTACATTTATATTAAAAATCTTTTAAGACAATTTAACGTCGAGGAATGTCAGGAAACAGTGGAAACATAAATTATTAATAATCTTTACTTACAATTGTAAAGAACAACTCTAGTAAAATAATTGGCATCAATCTAATCAGGATGTAACACCCCACTGGTGGAAAGAATAATGATGACTTCAGGAAGGCAGCTTCTCAGAGGGGACCGGGATTTTATAACTTAAGAGGACTCTTGTAATGCAATGTATTGGCAAATCTTCCAGCATAATTCCTGTACACATCTTTGAAACTGCATTTGTGTGAAGTACATTATGGTCCAATTTATCATATTGCAAAATGTTTTTGGGACACCGTAATTGGAGGACTCATTAACGTACAGGAAGGAGGTTTCTGCTATGCATGAAGGCTGTGTTGGCCAGAGTTCCAAGTGTCCGTTTCTTGGGTAATGATGTATTTTCTCTTCCTTGTCACTTGAAAACACATTCTTGTGGAGATGCGAAAGCCCTTGACTATAAGTAAAAGTCAGGATAGTTGCTTGAATGGCAAATCTTGCTTCATCTCTCCCTTCCAAATGTGCGTACAGTCCCAAAGCACCAAGAGATTTTGACAAGACTGCTCTAATGTGCTGGTTTCTCTGTAGACACAGGACTCCAAACACATAAATCTCTTGTCACATTTTGGCAAGGTTGTGAGCAAGGAGGAAGGTCTGTTTTTTAATGAAGCTAAATGAACCGTGCCGTTTTACCTTGAGCATAATTTTTATGCAGAGGAGCACAGCTAGAGCTACACAAATAATAGTACAAACAGACCAGAATGATAATAGCCAGGGCATTGCTCACAAAGCAACAGTGAGTCTAATAGACCTCACCAATACTAAAGTACAAGTGCCACAGCATCTTTAGGTGAGGGCAGAAGCATGGCTAAATACAAAAGTTGAGAAGATATTTTTAGAGATGCCCCTTTTTGCTTTTGGCTTCTTGAAAAAAGAATTCTAATGCCTGGCACAGCATTGATATGATGACATATGATATATGGTCCAACCATATCCTGCCAGGGTTAAACACTACTTGAGTCTCATTTCATCCTTCTACATTTAAATCAATCATCATAGCACTCCAAATGTCTCTCTCTGATACTCTGGTCCAGCTTTCCAGCAAAAACATGGAACTAATCATTTAGTTTGATATTCTCTCTTGGCTTTGAGTAAAGAAGTTTCTCTTAGATTATTTGCTGACTTCTTATATTGATTAAGTAATGTTATGCTCATCTAGAAGCAGAAACATTCTCTATGAAAATGTTTAATAAATTTCACTCAGTTTGCTTTTAAGAGAAAAAAGAGACTCAACCTGTGAATCATTTGCTGAAATATAAAAGAAATTCTTGAATTGGCATAAAGTTCCTGTGCTTGCACTGTAGAGTCGAAAAGTGTGGTGCTGGAAAAATGCAGCCATTCAGGCAGCATCCCAGGAGCAGGAAAGTTGATATCAACTCTCCTGCTCCTCGGATGCTGCCTGACCGGCTGTGCTTTTCCAGCATCACACTCTTTGACTCTGATCTCCAGCATCTGCAGTCCTCACTTTCCCCTTGCACTGTAGATCCATATTAGGGTATCCTTTTACGTTTGAGTATTCTTAACTATATGATGGGATAATTATTGCAATTTAATACATTTTCCAATGAAAATTAATGATGACAAGTCTGGCATCTCATTCTTTCAAGCTTCGTTAGATTTCCTTAAATTACAATGTTCATTTATTTTTACTTCTTTCTTTGTTTATTTTTCCTGATCATAATTTATTTATTGTCCTTCTCTTGAAAGGTGGACCTATCATTGAATTAAGTTGGAAAACTCTGCTTCATGAGAAGTCAAATCCACTTCCAACCCAGTTGTTTCCAGCCTTAGCTGAAGTTGGAATTGTGGCAGAGAACCAACCTAACTCAGATTCACTTCAAATATGATAACAAGGTTCTCGGTCACATTGTTATCGTTTGACCATTAATTTTATGCTTTTTATAGAAATAGAAGCAGGAGTAGGCCTATTGGCCTCTCAACCCTGCTCCGCCATTCAATAAAATCATGGCTGATCCAACATTCCTCACATTCAGTTTCAAGCATTGCTCCAATGATCCTTGATTCTCTTACTGATCAAGGATCTATCTATCCATGTATCTCAACCTTAAATTCACACAAGGACTCTTGCCCACACAGCTGTCTGTGGCAAGGAGTTCCAAAGATTTACAATCCTCCGAGGGAAGCAATTCTTCCTCATCTGAGATTAAGTCAGATGTCACATGACAACAGGTCATAGTCCAATAGGTTTATTTGAAATCACAAGCTATTGTCACCTGACGAAGGAGCAGCACTCTGAGAGAGTCATAAAGATGTACAGCCCTTTAACAGCCCCTTCAATCCAATGCGTCCATGCCGACCAGATATCTTAAATTAATCTAGTCCCATTTGCCGGCACTTGGCTCATATTCCTCTCAACCTTCCTTATTCATATACCCATCCTGATGCTGTTTAAATGTTGTAATTGTACTAGCCTCCACCACTTCCTCTGGCAGCTCATTCCATACACATATCACCCTCTGTATGAAAACGTTGTCCTTTACATCCCTTTTTAAATCTTTCCCCATCACCTTAAACCTATGCTATCTAGTTCTGGACTCCCCCAGCCCAAAGAAAAGATCTTGTCTATTTACCCTATTCATGCCCCTCATGATTTTATAAACCTCTGTAAGGTTGCCCCTCAGCCTCCAATGCTCCAGAGAAAACAGCCCCAGCCTCTTCAGCATCTCCCAATAGCTCAAACCCTCCAACCCAAGCAACATCCTTGTAAATCATTGCTGAACTCTTTCAAGTTTTACAATATCCTTCCTATATGGGGGAGACCAGAATTGCACATAATATTCCAAACAATGTCCTGTACAGCCACAACATGACTTCCCAACTGCTATACTCAATGTTTGACCAATAATAGAAAGCATACTAAATGCCTCCTTTAATATCCTGACTCCACTTTCAGCAAACTATGAACCTGCACTCCAGGATTTCTTGGTTCAGCAACACTCTGTAGGACCTTACCATTAAGTGTATAAGTCCTGCCCTGATTTGCCTTTCGAAAATGCAACATTAAACTCCAGCTACCACTCCTTGGCCCATTGGCCCATCTGATTGAGGTCCCATTGTACTCTGAGGTAACCTCCTTCGCTGTCCACTACACCTCCAATTTTGGTGTCATCTGCAAACGTACTAATTATATCTTCTATGTTAAAATACAAATCACTTTTATAAATGATGAAGAGCAGTGGACCGAGCATTGATCCTTGTGGCACACTACTGGTCACAGGCCTCCAGTCTGAAAAGCAACCCACCCTACCACCCTCTGTCTTCTACCTTTGAGCCAGTTCTATATTCAAATAGCTAGGTCTTCCTGGATTCCATTTGATATACCTTGCTAAACAGTCTATCATAAGGAACCTTGTCGAACACCTTAATGGAGTCCATATAGCTCATGTCCACTGCTCTATCCTCATCGATCCTCTTCGTTTCTTCTTCCAAAACCTCAATCAAGTTTGTGAGACATGATTTCCCACATACAAAACCACGTTGACTATCCCTAATCAGCCCTTGCCTTTCCAAATATGTATAAATCCTGTCCCTCAGGATTCCCTCCTTGAACGTGCCCACCAACAACGTCAGGCTCACCAGTCTACAGTTCCCTGGCTTTTCCTTACCACCTTTCTTAAATAGTGGCACCAAGTTAGCCAACCTCCAGTCTTGCAGCACCTCAGCTGTGACTATCGATTTACAATTATTTCAGCAAGAGTCCCAGCAATCACTTACATAGCTTCCCCCAGAGTTCTAGAGTACACGTGATCAGGTCCTGGGGATTTATCCAGCTTTATACATTTTTCATGATGTCACCATCTATTTCTCCACATTCTGTATCTTCCACATCCTTCTCCACAGTAAAAACTGATGCAAAATACTTGTTTTGTATTTTCCCCATCTCCTGCAGTTCCACACAAAGGCTGCCTTGCTGATCTTTGAGGGGTCCTATTCTCTCCCTCATTACCCTTTTGTCTTTAATGTATTTATAAAAACTGTTTGGACTCTCCTTAACCATATTTGCTAAAGCTATCTCATATCCCTTTTTTGCCCTCCTGATTTCCCTCTTAAGTATACTCCTACTGCCTTTATATTCTTCTAAGGATTCACTCAATCTCTCTTGTCTATATTTGACATATGCTTCCTTCTTTTTGTTAATCAAAACCTCAATTTCTTTAGTCATCCAGCATTCCCCACACCTACCAGCCTTTCCTTTCACCCTGACAGGAATATACTGACTCTGGGCTCTCATTATCTCATTTCTGAAGGCTTCCCAATTTCCAGCCACCCCTTCACCTGCAAACATCTGCCCCCAATCAGCTTTTGAAAGCTCTTGCTTAACACTGTCAAAACTAGCCTTCCTCCAATTTAGAACTTCAATTTTTCAATCCAGTCTATCCTTTGCCATCACTATTTTAAAGCTAATAGAATTATGATCGCTGGCCCCAAAGTGCTCCCCCACTGACACCTCAGTCATTACTAGCCTTCCTCCAATTTAGAACTTCAATTTTTCAATCCAGTCTATCCTTTGCCATCACTATTTTAAAGCTAATAGAATTATGGTCGCTGGCCCCAAAGTGCTCCCTCACTGACACCTCAGTCATTTGCCCTGCCTTATTTCCTAAGAGTAGGTCAAGTTTTGCACCTTCTCTAATAGGTACATCCACATACTGACTCAGAAAATTTTCTTGTATACACTTCACAAATTCATCTCCAGCTGAACCCTAAACACTTTGGCAGTCCCAGTCTATGTTTGGAAAGTTAAAATCCCCTACCATAACCACCCTATTATTCTCACAGATAACTGAGATCATCTTACAAATTTGTTTCTCAATTTCCTGCTCACTACTAAGGAGTCTATATTACAATCCCAATAATGTGATCATCCCTTCTTTATTTCTCAGTTCCACCCAAATAACTTCCCTGGACCTATTCCCAGGCATATCCTCTGTAAGTACAACAGTAATGTTATCCCTTGTCAAAAACACCACTCCTCCTCCTCCTCTCTACCCTTTCTATCCTTCCTACAGCATTAAGCTGCTGGAACATTAAGCTGCCAGTCTTGTCCATCCCTGAGTCACATCTCTGTAATTGCCATGATAGTCCAGTCATAACCATGCCTTGAGTTCATCTGCCTTCCTTGCTAAGCCTCTTGCATTGACATTATTACTGGTTAATTCATCAGTCCTGCCTCACTCTCTGCTTTGTTTCTGCCTGCCCTAACTGTTTGACTACCAGTCTCAGACTGATCTATCTCTCTGGGTTCCACCCACCCACCTTACTAGTTTAAATCCTCCTGAACAGATCTTGGAAATCTCACTGCCAGTATGTTCATCCCCTTCTAATTCAGGCTCAATCCGTCCTTCTTATACAGGTCACTTCTACCCCAGAAGAGATTCCAATGATCCAAAAATGTGAACCCTTCTCTCGTGCACCAGCTCCTCAGCCACGCATTCATCTGCTCTATCCTCCTATTCCTACCCGCACTAGCCCATTGCACTAGGAGTAATCCAGATATTACTACCCTCGAGGACCTCATTTTTAAATTCCTGCCTAATTTTCTATATTCTCCATTCAGAATCACATGTTTTTCCTTCCTATGTCCATAGTTCAATTACCTGACCTCACTACCCTTTGAGAATATTCTACACTCTCTGTCAGACATCCTTGACCCTGGCACCAGGGAGGCAACACACCATTCTGATTTCTCACTGTTAGCCACAGAAATGTCTGTCCATGTCTCTGACTTGAAATCACAATCGATTGCTTGGACCCTGACATACCCCTTGCAATATTAGAGCCAGTCTCAGTACCCGAAACCTAGCTGCCAGTAATACATTCTCCTGGGAGTCCATCACCCCCGATATTTTCCAAAACAGCGTACTTGTTTGAGGTGGCAAGAGCCACAGGAGACTCCTGCATTACCTGCCTCCCTCTCCTACCTTTCCTGGAGGTAACCCATCTACCCGACTATATCTGTGTTTTTTTTCCCCACTTATAACTGCCATTAAATCACACCCCCTAACTCCTGTAAGTTTTTCATTGCCTCTAACTGTTACTCCAACCGATCTGATAGGGCTCACAAGCAAACAAACTTACTGCAGACATAATCATTGGTAACATGGAAAATCTCCATAATCTCCCACACGCACAGGAAGAGCACATCACTCTACTAAAGGCCAGCTTTGCACTTTAACAATTTACAGACCCAGAAATTGGCATCATCTTACCACGCTAAAAAACACTGCTCCAGGCTAACTTCGTGCCTATGTTTTATATTTTTAAATTTTAATCAAGAGACAGATCTCAATAAAACATATAACCAAAAAGAACACACTCTACTCACTATTTAAAAAAGACAGCAAAGTTACACATAAAATCCATACACTTATCAGCTCCTGTGCTGTGAACTCTCCCACACAGGTTTCTCCAAGGTCACTTGTGAATTTCGTTGTTTGTTCATTTTTCTTAGACGCGCTCCGATGTCCAGAAATACTTGAATGCAAACTGCAAAGGCACTAGCTGTGCAGATTGACTGCTGTGTCAGACAGCAGTGTAGGTTCCTTTCTCTGACCATGTGGTCATTTATTTTGTTTGTCTTCCTCCTTTTAAAAGTGCCATGATTAGATTAGATTAGATTACTTACAGTGTGGAAACAGGCCCTTCGGCCCAACAAGTCCACACCGCCCCGCCGAAGCGCAACCCACCCATACCCTTGCATTTACCCCTTACCTAACACTACGGGCAATTTAGCATGGCCAATTCATCTGACCTGCACATCTTTGGACTGTGGGAGGAAACCGGAGCACCCAGAGGAAACCCACGCAGACACGGGGAGAACGTGCAAACTCCACACAGTCAGTCGCCTGAGGTGGGAATTGAACCCGGGTCTCAGGCGCTGTGAGGCAGCAGTGCTAACCACTGTGCCACCGTGCCGCCCATAGTGTCAAACATGTTTCAAGACCCTGACCTCATTAGCCATGGTTTTGATCTTTTCTGCAAAGTTCCAATACAATGCAACAGCTTATGAAGTAGGAATTGCTGCTCCTGCAATTCAGTGGAATCAACTCCAACACTTAAAAATCTTCATAAAAGGAACAGCTCTTACAGCCACAATTTTTTACAGCCTCCACCTTGGATTACCCAGAATCCTTGTGGGGCTTGTGGTTTCAATGTTGACAGGAACCAGGGTTCAGAGCACCAGCAGCAAGATCTATCCTATATAAACATATGTACATTGCTAAAATGTGGGATTTTTCTTCTGATAGTCTTTAAATTAAAAATCCAGCCAGTAGCTTACTTCTGTTTAGGCTGAAGGGAGATTCCATTTGCTCAAAAATAATGGAGGAGTCCACTACAAAGTTGGAACTCTTGACTGTAAAGTAATTGCATTCACGTTGTTAAATTCATAAATGTACACTTATCTGATGACAGGTTAAGAAGTTCTTTCCCATTACTGGGTACGGTTTGCACATTAGTGTCAAACATGTTTCAAGACCCTGACCTCATTAGCCATGGTTATCATGGTTCTCACTGTACCCTTTTTAAAAAGGTGTTGAAAAAGACGACCATCGTACCAGTGTGTTGAGTTGCCACTAAATCGTTGAAGTGGCAGTTGAACATAAAATTGCTTACGAATCAAGGTACTGTAATATGCTGGGAAGGTGAAACAATCTAGCTCTTCTGTTAAAAATGTATTTCTGCATATTGCTTTATAGCATAGGTACTCATTATCATGTATATTCTAAAAGTTATGTGCAATCTTTTTGATCATAATCATGTAGGAATTCCGCTTATATACGCAATATGTGAGTGAATTTTCAAGCTGGTGTCAACCTCACTGTCGGCAGGATTCAGGCATACAAGGAGCAAGGTAGTGGACAGTTATGTTTTCTTGTCATTACCTCACTGTTTGTTGTTTTCCAATGGGCCTATATGCCTGCATTAATCAATTAAGCTTGTATTGAACAGTAGGCTTCTTAAGTACATGTACAGCACAGTAATGCATTTGAGGTTACCCTCAACAAATCACTTGCTGTCTGTGCAGGAGTAGTGGCTAGCTCCAATTCTACCTATTCACACCAGATACTAAGGGAAGAGGCATTAACTTCTCTGGGAATTTTCTCTTAGGAATTTACGTAGACATGGTGGGCATAGCCATTTCTCCAGGGCATAGGACAGCTTGTTGCCACCATTATAGTGGGAGAGGAAGTTTGCTGCAGAAATTGCAATCTATGTTACTTCCTTTGGTTAAACTAAAGGATCACGCTTTTTTTATAACAATTCAGTAAATTATTTCCTTTTGTTTCATGGGCCTTGACAAAGAACACAGAGAAAATGTCTCTGTTAAAAAATATGCAGATGAGTATTTGTATCCATGTCAAAGAAATCAACTTTCAATAAAACAAAAAATATTCAGGATAGCATATATTTCTTTCAAAAGAGAGGATCAAACAAATACCTTCCTCTATATCAGAAGTGAATCTTTTAAAAAAAAGGTAATGGTTCTGAAAGGAATAATGTTGGAGATTGCATTAGGGTCCACCCAATTTGATGATGCCATTGGCTGCATATGAGGGGTTTAGCTCATAATCCAAGGGTAAGATGTGTCACCCAGACTCATAATCGTTTTAGTAATTAGATCTAACTAGCTAATAAAGCCTGCATCTGTTACTGTCATGCACACGAAACTACAACTTGTTAAGATAAGTGCTTCTCCTTATAAGACTCACAAGTGAGACTATCTCTATTAAACATACCCCATATAAGAAGGAAGGATTGATGGCAGCAGTTGTCGGAGTCTTTAGGACCTCAGACGCTTTACCCGATCTGTTTTACATGAATCTTTCAATAGAGTCATACAACACAGAAACAGATCCTTCAGTCCAACATAATCCCAAACTAAACTTATTCCACCTGCCTGCTCCTGGCCCATATCTTTACAAACCTTTTCTATTCATGTGTTTATCTAAGTGTCCTTTAAACATTGTAACTGTGCCCGCATCCACCATTTCCTCAGGAAGTTCATTCCATTGTCTGTGTAAAAGATTTGCCCCTTGTGTCTTTTTTAAATCTCCCTCCTCTCACCTTAAAAATAAGCCCCCTTGTCTTGAAACCCCCATCCTAGTGGGAAGGCACCTGCCATTAGCCTTATCTATACTCCTCATGATTTCATAAGTCTTGAGAATGTCACCTCTCAACCTCCTACACTCCGGTGAAAAAAGTCCCATACTATCCAACCCTTCTTTATAGCTCAAAACTTCCATACTCAGCAACATCCTAGTTAATTTCTTCTGAACCCTCTCTAACTCAATAATCTCCTTCCTATAACAGGGCAGCTAGAACTGGACACAGTACTCCAAAAGAGGCCTCTTCTAGAGGGTCGTATGTCTTTGGAACATGAAGGTGCTGACGGCCATATTAGCATCCCTAGCACAGACTCTGATTTTTTTTAAATGCAAGGTGGGTTTGTGTCTCTACCACCCTTTCAGATGGTAATTTCCAGACCTCCAATGTGTCTAGATGAAATAATTCCTGTCCAGCTCAGCTCTAATTTTCAGCCAGTCATTTTAAGTCTACATTGCCTGGTTATTGGCCTCTCTGTTAATGTAAGTTGGTACTACCCATCTACACTTCTCATAATTTTATACATTGAATCTATTCTCAATCTCCTCTGTTCCAAAGAAGATAAATACAACCAATCCAATCTTTACTCCTAGGTAAAATTCTCCATTTCTCGCAACATCTTCATAAATTTCATCTATGTACTTTTTAGTTCAGTATCCTTCTTGCAATGTAGTGACCATAACAGCATGTAACAGTGGCCTGAGAAGTGCTTTATACAGTTCTAGCATATCCTCCATGCTCTTGGATTCGATGCATTAATCAATAAAGCAAAGTATCCTGTGGTATTTCTTCAGCACCTTATCTACCTGTCCTGCTGCCTTCAGGACTCTGTGAAATATGCCCTCTATGATCTCCATCCTCTGCACATCTCATGATTTATTATGTGATTACTGGCCTTTTTCGACATCCCCAAATGAATCACCTCACTCTTTTGCAGATTGAATTCCATTAACCTGTTTACTGCCTACTTGACCAGTGCATTGATATTCTCATAAATTCCACAGTGTTCTTCCTCACTATCAGGTATATGATCAATCTACAGGCTTATTAAGCATACTTGTGGTTAATCATGGGCACATCAGAAATGATCTGGAAACACCTTTCCAATCTTAAAAACAGCTGATCATTACTCTTCGCTTCCTGTCAATTTTAGATTCAATTGGCCATTTTCCCTTGGATTCTATGATGGATTACTTTGCTGACCTGTCTGTCACACCATTCGATTCCTGTCCGGTCCAGTTCTTTCATATGATACTTCACAAGCAGAAGAGAAGAACTGTGGAATTAAGTCCCAGGAACGTATGTGATGAGATTTATGCAGATATGTAACAGGTAGTAATGGGTTTTGTGATGTGTGCATGCATGCTGCAGCAAGATTTGGGTAAAAAGAGTTCTGATCCAAAACCTTTGAAGAAGATGGATGTGAAAATAATTACATTGGAGCCCCTGTTACAGAATCAGCAATTAGGTCAGAGGCTTGTCAGATCAGGGGGAGTTGGGATGGGTATAAGAAGGATGTGGATTCTGCAGGTATTTTAGCCTAGTCAAGTCAGGGTTGTGGGGGTAGGACCAGGGGATGTCACCAGATATTTGTATCTGATCAGATTTGGGCAGAGGGTTTGAGGGGAAGTCAGAGTGTCAAGAGGAATGGAGTCACAAGGCCTAGTCTGATTGAGTAGGTGAATTCACATTGTTAGGGAGGAAGTTGGGGAATGTCATATGGGTTTGTCAGGAGGTTAGTTGTGTAGTTACTCAGGTATTAGACGTAGCTTTAAATGTCTTGTGTTTCCTGGCTAACTATGGAGGTAGGTTGGAAACTGTCCAAACACAACAACTGTTTAACACAGAGTTAGGTTCTGGGAGCCGGGGAAATGTCCTTTGGAAGTTGAAACTTCAGAGGCAACTCTTACAGAGACAGTGTGTTGCAATTTCTGAAAGTTTCTGACACATTTCTGATTGCATGTGCAGGCTAAACCTCAGCAGTCGGGCCAAGTGTTCCACCAGAAGCTCCCAATGTGAGTATTTTAGGAGCTTGCTATCAGTGCTGAAACAGGATTGCTCCTGGGTCATGACTCCCCCATTCAGGCAGCCAATAAAAAAGTATTGCTGTTCTCTTGTCAGAATCTGCAGAAAATTCACCCAACTGTGTTTAAAATGGTTCGTCAGTTTACTCCTAACATAATTTGTATCAAAAATCTCTTGTTATGTTTTTGCCTTTGCTCTGCACATGTTCAAATGTTGTTTTGTGAATTTAAGGGTGGGTCATTTTCCTTTTAAGTGGATCACCGTTGTTCAACTTCAAAATGTTCAAGGACACAAATCAAATTCCCTGTTCTGCCAATTCTTGGTAAGCGATGGCTGAAACAGCAAATTAATGTGATTAAAAATACCAAAGTAGAAGTGCTTATTTGTCCCCTCATCTTACTTTATTTTGCTTGAACTTTATTTGTTCTTAGTGTAGCTTTGTTCTCAGCAGTGGTGGAGATAAATAACGCTGCTCCATAGTCATGCAAGTCTAAGCATGTTTTGTCAGTTATATGCTGAAGCTGAAAGAAATCACTGCTCAAAGTCAACTTATCCCTACATATCTGAGAGATAGGTAAATGGGATTCAGTGAAGTTTAATTATGTGTGGCTTGGGAGAGGAGTGAGTTTTAATTTACATTCAGAAGGAATCACTAACTACATACACCGAGTGCATTCAACCTGAATAGAAACTTAATTAAGTCCTAATCTAAAAACTCTGAATTAACAAGGTTGTTGTTTTATGTGGTCTGGGATTTCAAGAGGCTCCCTAGAAATTGAAGTCTTATGAAAATAAATATCACAGTTCCCAGCAAAATTAGAATTACAAGGTCATGTAATTAAGGATAAAAAGAGGATTACGAAAGGGGTTTTTAAAAGGGCTTTTAAAAACTGTTTTAGTTAAGCAAATCGCTAATGATAATTGTGCTAAATTGCTTTTAACTTTTTTTCAAATTCTGTACATTAATGAGAATGCAATATTTGATGTACATGAAGATGTGGGTTTTTTTTTGAAAAAGCACGAGTAAGCACATTGACTTTTGTACAGGAAAGCATCACAAATTTATTCAGCGAATGCATTCTTGAATTATTTATAAATTAGTTCATGTGTAAGGTCAGGAAATAATTTCACCAATGCCTGCTTGTATATGTTTCAAAATCCGTTGTGGGCTCTCACAAGCGTAAAGCCTTTTGCAAACATTACACCGCCTTTCCCTCAAAGGTATGACAATGTAGCTGGAAGCTCTCAGGAGCATTAAAATATCTGCTGAGATTCATTGTATTTTGACTGACAATGCAACTTCAAAGTAGCAGATTTGCATCCATCAGTTTGCGGTGCAATTTGGTAATGGGGGGTGGATCACAAAGTCTTATTCATAATCCACCAAAGTCTCTCCCCTTGTAAGTTGTCAGGGCTGTGGAGAGAATCTAACTTTGGCAGATTGAAATAAAGGGTTTCGTTTACTGTGAAACAACAAGAGGACGACAATAAATCAGGATTATCTGTACAGAGCTGGCCCTGCACGTGATGGCCTAGGGCTGGTGCTGAAAGTATACTTAACTTTTTTCCCAGTGTGTAGCTTTACCAATCTGTCTTGCTTGTTTTTCTAAGTGTGAATCCACAGCAGGCTTGCAACACTGTCAACAAGAAGATAAAGAAAGGAAGAGAAAGTACTCTTCAAACATCAATTTTTAATAGTTGTGACAATGTTCTACTTTGTAATTATATAAGGTTGATACAGAACTGGGTGCCAATGCTGTCCATTGGAACCTAGGGGATTCATTAAATTCTATTGGCGGCACCAAGGGGAACAGAGTGGCAGATCTTGATTAGCCATTTTCAGTGGCAGAGACTTTTTTATATGTGGTTCTTTGATGGAAATTTGCAGCCATGAAGATGAGAAATGTCAATGTCAAGAAATAGATCTTTGATGAATACACACAATCTTTGTATCAAATATTCTCAGAATAACAAAGGCAAATGAAATGTGCAAAGAAAAATTCATTTCTCCTCTGCTCTGACAGCCTCCCTCACTATGCTTTTGTGATATCTTACTTATCACATCAGGCATTACTGGAGCCATTCTGATCTGAAATAACCAGATTAATGCCGATGTGTGTGAGCTTTCCTGGTTATTAAAGATTGGGTCAGAGCTGAATCTTATGTTACGTATAGAGGAAAAGGGCTTCCACCTGGTTCATTGAAGTTGAATTTGTGCCGAGGTCCTTCAGATTTAGACCGTTGTTCTACGAAAATATGTCAGCATGACTGTAGCAATTCTTTGGGCTGAGGTGTTAGGTGTCAGCCCTGTGTTTGAGTAATGATGTTACGTTCTTTATGCTCCCAATGTATTTCACGTCAGCATTTGCATTCAATTATATATGCATGAAACTTCAAAATTTGTTCCACAAAAGGCTCTGCTATACTCTTTTGAATCAATCCTGAGAATCACTGAACCATACAGTGCAGAAGAGGCCTTCTGCCCATTGAGTCTGTATTGCCAAAAATACAGTACAACTTACACCAATCCCAAGTTCCCACAGTAGGCCCATAGCCTTGAATGTTCGGAGACTTTGAATGTTTATCCATGTACTTCTTAAAGGCCGTGAGATTACCCACCTCGACCAACCTCTCAGGCAATGCTTTCCTGACACTCACTATCCTCTGGGTGAAAGGAAGATTTTCCTCAAATCTCCTCTAAATCTTCTGCCCGTATCTTTAAGCGTGTGTTCCGACACTCTTCACCCTTCGGCTAAGGTGAATGGCTGCTTTCTATCCACTGTGTCCATTCCCCTCTTAATCTTATACACGTCTCTCAGGCTCCCCTCAACCTTCTCTGCTTCAAAAAAAAATCTGAAAATTATTCAGCCTCTCTTCATCTCTGAAATGCTTTATTTCAGACGACATCTTGCTGAATCTCCTCTGCACTTCCACCACTGCGATCGCATCCTTCTTATAGTGTGGTGAACAGAACTATACACAGTACTCCTAGCTGTGGCCTAGCTAAAGTACTATATGGCTCCAGCATAATCTCCCTTCTCTTATAACCTATTTCTCTAATGATAAAGCCAAGTGTTCTTTATGCCTTGCTTACTATCCTAAGCTATCTTCAGGGATATGTTAGATTTAAGATCTCTTTGTTCCTCATGAGCATCCGCCATTCCCTTATCTTGTTGTTTTTTTCTACATTGAGATTATTGATCCACTATCCTAATGTCTCTATGTATCTTGGTGTCAATACTTTGCTTGTTAATGCTCACATGAAGACTCTTGAGAACTTGTGTGATGGCACGGTTGTTATGTTAATGCACATTGTTGTTGTTGTAATGATGACACGTTTATTCCTCAGACCTATGGCCTCACTCTGCTAGGTTTACTCCATTATAAGCTCCATTATTTACTCCATGGTAAAATGTTCCTGCCCTTGGGCTTTCCCACATGAGTTGGAAAGTCTCATTTGGGGTGAAAAGCTTAAAAAGGTTCCTTGGTCAATGAATACCATCATTGCCTATTTTGTGCCTTCAATCAAATTGCTTGAAAAATGGCCACTGTCATGATTATAAGGAAACAAATTAGAAGTATGAATTGCTATCCAAATATCTGGCTTTTGATCATGATTAGCAATGGTTTCTTTCATCATCTCTCCACAGACAAAAATTAGCAGATCATCCACTATAACTTTCATTCCTGGACAATAACTATCTCATGTTGTCTGTGTTGATATTAATCTGGAGTGATGGAACAGCTAAACTCCATGTGCAACCATCACTATTCCTTGAATGGCATCCAGCATATAGTTAGAAAATTGTTGCTTTCATTCAGCTTTACTTGCCAGTAACTACCCTTGGCAGCAAAGGTAGTAAATAATTTTGCCTTGGCAAAGTAAGGTAAAAACCCTTCAATGGTTGGCATAGGCTAAGTTTATTTATTCATTCCTGGGATGTAAGCATGACTGCCTTGGCCAGCATTTATTGAGCATCTCTAATGGCCCTGGAGGAAGCTGCCTTCTTGAACTGCTGTAGTCCTTGGGGTGTAAGTGCACCTGCAATGTAGTTATGAAGAGAATTCCAGGGTTTTGAACCAGAGAGAGTAAAGGAACTGTGATTACAGCTGTGAATCAGGATAATATGAGACATGGAACAGAACTTACAGATGATGGGGTTCCCATGCATTTGCTGCTGTTGTCCATCCAGACCATAGAGGATTTGAAAAGTGCTGTTGGATGAGCCTTTGTGAGTTATTCAGTGCCTCTCATATATAGTACGCACATTGCTGCTCCTGCAAAGGAAGGAGTAGAAGGTAAAGGTTGTGGTTGGGGTGTCATTAAACCAGGCTGCTTTGACCTGAATGGTTTCTTCAGTATAGTTGGAACTGTGCTGATCTAGGCCTTTGATTTGTACATGGTGGACCAGCATTGGGGAGACATGAAGGCAGTTATTCATTCCATATTTCCTAGCCTCTGAACTGTACATGTAATTAAATTATTTATGTGGTTGGTCCTGCTCAGTTTCTGGTCAACAGCAATCCTCAGGATGTTGATAGGAGCAGGTTCTGTGATGTTAATGCCTTGAAATAGTTTTAAGTCATGAGATCTGTCTCATTTTTCACAGGGGTAATGCTATACAACTGTCCATGATGGCCAGTATCTTCGATGTAAAGATGGAACTTCATCACCATAACGAATGTGTGGTAGATCCTCCGACTGATATTGTCATGAATGAACACATCTGCAACAGCAAGATTGGTTAGGGTAAGGTCCGGTAATATTCTTCCCTCAACACCTGCTGTAGACCCTATTTATCAATTATACCCTTTAGGACTTGGCCAATTTAGTCCCTAGTAGGGCTACTGAACCACCCTTGGTGTTGGAAATTGAAGTTGCCTGACTAGGGGTTTATTTTGATCATTTGGGTCTATATACACACACTCAGCTGTCCAAGTTGTTCCACTGATACCATGCTGTTAATTAATTCTGTTTAAATTGTCACCTCCTTGTCCACTCTCTTCGTTTCAAACTTTAATCTTGTTTCTCAGACGGGCCTTGAGAGCAGCTGTCATTGTCTATCTCTCGGATCAGTTTAGCAGTCAATGTAAAAGTTTGCTGCAAAATGTTGAAAAGCTCTTTTGGCATTGTGAGGGTTACCAGCAATGTTTCTTCTAAATGTTTCTTCTTCTTGCGTGGACCTCCATGGTCCATTCACAGCAGTAGTTTCTGGAAGTAGAAGTCATACAGTGATATGATAATTAGCATATGCAGGGTTTGTCAGCAGCTTAGAAATATATTTGTTTATCAGTCCAGACTGTAGTGAGATGAGTAGCTTTTGCTTGCTGTCTATGAGCTAGAACTCCGAACTTCAGGCCAGCCATTGTATTGGGTTTTCAGACTAATTTAACATCTCAGCACAGGTATGGTGTGGTCATATAATATCATACTTTCTTTCAAAGCCTTCATTTGAATCACAGTGTTAAGCCTATTCAACAGTTCTGTGAAGTTCATCATGTTGCATGACAAACTAAGTCTATCTGACACTCTATGTTCAATGGTTGCTGCCCTTCTGCAATCATCATTCCAACATTCACAGACCACGAACCACCTCTTGAGCTAACAGAAACAACCTCTGAAATGTTGTAGAGGGATCTTTTACTGATATCTCTCCAGTATCCACTTGGATCAATTTGTCATGCTTCCTTCAAGCCAAACACTTGTGTGTAAAGTGATTTGGCTTCCTGCAGCGAAAGCACTGATTTCTCCAATGTTAGACATGCTGTCCTTTCCTTTATATAATGTCCTCCACAATATTTGCATCCTGCCCTTTGTTTGTGGTATTCTGTTCTTTTGTATGTCAGTTGCTCGCTGAGCTGGAAAATTCATTTTCAGACATTTCATCACCATACTAGGAAACATCATCAGTGAGTCTCCAGATGAAGCTCCACTCGAAGCTTACTGGTGATGTTATCTAATTTCGTGACAAAACGTCTGAAAATGAACTTTCCACCTCAGCAAGCTAAACATCCAGAACCTCAACCTGAGCTACAAATCTTCTTAAAATTCCACTCTTGTGGTTTGGCATATCTATAAAGAATAATGTAAAACCTACTCTGAAATGATTACATTGTGGCTGTTGATTTGCAACCTCAATACTTCTACATATGTGTCCTGAGAGTTTTTCCTCTCTCTCAGTGGACATTAACTCATTACAGAGTTAACTCACTCAAATGCCTAAACCAGTCTAATGATTCATAAAATCATATTGAGTTGTCGTAATGGACAGGATTCTGCAAGCTGTGTTAATATAGTTACATAGGGTCATAGGCATAGAATCATACAGCATGGAAACAAACCCTGTGGTCCAACCAATGCATACTGAACTCTCTTTCACACTGAAACCTAAGATTGAATGCTTATTGCTCATAAGTTAGTTCACTTGGCATTCAAAGCACACCTTCAAGGCTTTTAAACTTTCTGTAGTCATTTTTTTTCTCCTCTTCAGAAAGATTTAGAGTGAAATACGTTTTATAGCAGTCTCTCCCCAACAGTAATTCAAGCGTAGCTAGTGGTAGTTTCTCTGCCCTGTTAATTAAATCTTTCACAATCTCATATTTTTGTCATTGTAAGTGGAGAAACTGTCGGTTCTGCTGAATATTGCCTTTTATTTTGACTGGAGCCAGGAAAAATAAATTTACAGCCATTTTATGACTCACCCAGTGATTCAGCTGCAGCTTGCACCTTTGTTTATGTTTCATTTTCAATGGCCACCAGTGGTTTTCATTTGCCTTCAAAAAATCAGAATATTTATGTGCTCTCTTTTTGAGTAGCTCTTCAAAACTCAAACTTTGCTGCCTATACTATGTCATATGCTCAGTGAGTAAAATGCTTACTTGTACTGTGTCATTTAAACAGTGTGTAAAATGGCTGCTTCCAGTGGCAGAGGTCTTATGACAATGGCAAGCCAGGAAACACGTTAATACAGTGTCGCATCTTCTAAAAAAAAACACACACAAATACTGCAGTTTTATGCAATATCTCCCATGTTCTAATGTATCCAGCTGGCAACAGGTTTCCTCCTTGATTATAAAAGCTGCAGAATCTCAAACTAGGGGCCATAGTCTCAGGATAAGGATTTAACTGATTGGAGTGACATTTCTTCAGTCAGAGAATTGTTAATCTTTGTAATTCTCTACCTTCAGAGATCTATGGATACTCAGCCAAGGAGAATCTTCAAAACTGACATCAATAAATCTTTACACACTCAGGGAAACAAGGGATAACGTGGGATGATGGAGTTAATATGGCAGTTAATCCAGGAATGTATTAATTAGCAGAAGTGGCTCAAGGTCTGAATAACTTAATTTAGTTCTTATACTTCATTCTGAGGAATTTGGACTATTGTATAAGGAATTAGTTGTGAAAGAGTTAATATTGGAAACTGCATAAAGCTCCACCTTATCTGATAATATCATAAGGACTTGGTTGGGGAAATCAGGACCCTTGTAGGGTAAAGTCCACCGCCCTCCCAATAATCTGAGTAACAATGAATAACTCACTTGTACCTGACTGTGATCATACAATAAATTACATCATTTTCAATAAAAGAATGCCTTTACTAAATGCCTGATTCCTGATGAAGGGCTTTTGCCTGAAACATCGATTTTCCTGCTCCTCGGATGCTGCCTGACCTGCTGTGCTTTTCCAGCACCACTCTAACCTAGATTCTGATCTCCAGCATCTGCAGTCCTCACTTTTACCTGCCATTACTTAAAGCCCAATAGTGATTTTGCTCTTCCATTGTAAACCAATAAGCCCATAGACCCATCAAAACATGAGGAAAGTAGCAGCAAACTGTTGTAATTGTACCTTGCCTTTGAGAAAATTCACCTTTTAATGATTCCATACACAAAGTATATAAAATATGACAACTCTGCATGACTGTTAGTCAGTTGTGTCTGAATGCTGCTCACAAAAATCAGTTGTTTTGTTGTTTATCTTAATAAAGTTTATAATGTATTTTGTTTCAAATAAAATAATTGCCAATGAGCAATTGATTATTAGATCATTGTTAACAACACAATACAAACTGGTGGTGGTTGACATGACAACACATACCACATTGGCCTGCATTTGCAATTCCCCCGGGGAGGAAGAACAAAGCACACTTTCAGCATTGGACTGTCTGTCATGTACCCAGTGAACACTCAAAACGTAATCTTTCTTATGTCATATTGCAGTTTTTGGGTGTTACTGGCAAGGCCAACCTTCATTGACTATCTCGATTTGCAATTCCTCTTCCCAAAACAAACAGAAACAGTTGTGAACCCAGTCCATCATGCCAACCAGCCACCCATCCATTGAAATCACCTATAATTCCTCCTGGCTTGGGAAAGCAACCAACATTATCAAAGACCCAGCCCAGTCACAGGCTCTTCCACCCTCTTCTGTTAGGCAGTCAGATTTAAAAGTTTATAAACATGTATGGACGGATTCAAGAACAGCTTCTTCCCTGTTATCAGACCTTTGAATGGACCTCTTTATGTTAATGTTGATCTTTCTGCAGCTTCTTGGCAGCAGTAACAATGTATCCTGCACATTGTTCTGTTACCCTGATGCTCTTGTATGGTACAATCTGCCTGTAAAGCACAGAAAACGACATTTTTCATCTTGTCTCGGTATGTGGCAATAATAAATCAAATCAAATCAAATCATTGAACTTGTTGGGCCATTTCGGAGGGCAGTTAAGAGCCAATCACATTATTACAGGTTTTGAATCACATGTAGCCGGGATAAGGATGGCAGATTTCCTTTCCTATGGAGTAAACCAAATGGGTTTTTATAATAGCCAATGGTCATTTCATAGTCACTGGTTTTCAATTCTAGATTTAGGAAATGAATTTAAGTTCCAATACAGCGTTAATCTAGGTGGCTGGAGTACAAGTGCAGTCTTATTATCAGAGTGCCACATTGCCGTGAACATGGTTTATTTAACCCAAAGTCAGGATCTGAAGAAATTTAGGCTCCCCACTCCATCCTTGCATTTGGCACAGGAGTGCAATGACACAACTCCAAGTTCAATTTCCATTGCAAAAGTTAAAATCTTGACAATATCAGTGCTGAAAAAAAATGCTTTTCACCAGTGGTCAGTTTTAAAATGATATAGTGACAACAAATGAATATCAAAGCAGCATGCAGTTGTGTCTGCTGTGTTTTAACATTATTTTTCACCTTCACTTTACCATCAAGGCCTTTAACATCTGTCGGTGAGTCACAGGCAGATAAAACTGAGGACACATCTCCATTATGCCTTAGTCAGCCCTACTTTGATGCTCTGAAATGAAACAACTTGAGACTCTCCTGTTGCTCTAGCTAATAGGCAAACTAATGACAACTGACGGATCCTATCACTCATGTAGCTGGTGGGTTCCTTCTAAATGGCAAAAAGAGGCTGATTGAAATTTGTGACCATTTGGAACGTGGAACAGATTTTTTTTCTACTTCCGTTAGAATACTGACCTGAGGAGGGAGAACCCTTTCTTTAATCCTTATTCAATGAATCATTAGATCCACTGAATGAAGTATTTCATGCCTAAGTGGACTAACTACTTTCAAAAGAAATATTTTTTTGAATGCATTTTATGTAAGTCAAATTTTGTGGCTCAATTTAATATTAAGTATGTGAGAGTACATAGCTCATTGTATTGAAAGATATAATTCATACGCAGAATTGGAAGTAAGGCAGGTTGGTTAGGTCAGCTACAGATCTTTTTAAAAATGCTCATTTTCCCTTTCATTGACTTTTCACCTGCACAAGTGAAGAATTGTCTGGCTTGGAGAAACTGTAGTTTAACCGCTGAAATGTAAATATTAGCTGAGGAAAATGTATATGAGCAGCTATTTTGATCCAAAGAGGTAGAAACAATACATCGGTCTAGTGTTGCTGATAATATTAGTGTATACAATCCAATAAAGTGAAATAACTCCAAAGAGGCAGGTATCCAGTCACCAAGTCACCCTTTAATACATGTGCACAGTACATGGGCTCTGACCAGCCAGCTTGGAGCCTGTTCCTGAAATGAGGAGATTCTTTGAATCTTGTCTTTATTTTTTTCTTTGCTTCCTCAGAGCCAGTTCTCAGAGTGAGCCAAACCTCTGACTCTTCTGTTCGTTTATTTTTTTTTTTCTTCTTCCCCACACTACCGCCTAATTGCAATAGTGCAAACTCTGTCAGCCAGGGATCCCTTATTGGGCCAGGTTAACAACCCCAATCAAGGATCTCAGCTCATAGTCAATGAGGTCAACCTGGCTCTCATTCCAATTAGAACAGTGAGCCTACTGGATTTCTTGGCCTATATATTTGTTCAAGAATGGAAAAGAAAATCAGATTAATAAATACAATGGTAATAGGCCTCAGTCCTCATTCCCATCAAATCTCCCAAACATTCACGAGCGAAGACCAATTGATATTAGGTACAGTGGCACTCCCATCTAAAATCCAATCCAGAGGGACCAGGCTGCTCATGGGGAAAGGGATAAATGCTCAGGACTTGGAGAGATATGACACAAACTGCGATAGTGATTCAAAGGGGAACCTGAGTATTAATCAAGAGAGGGCTGGGAGAATGGAACAGTGCCTAAAAAAGAGGTAAGAAAATGATGAGATGGAGTGAAGGAGACAGAATTGTGAACTGATGAGGCTGATATTTTTATTCAGCAGTGAGTTTAATATAAAACTGGGAGGTGTATTCATGCAACTCTTGGTCCCTCAATCAAATAGGTATTTTAGTTTAAAACTGGTCTCTTATGCAGATGTTCACAGTGACTGTCTTTTTAAAACATTGCTGGTGATATTTCATGTGGACTCCTAGAAGCAGATAAACCAATAGATGCAAAAACCTAATATTTATTTCAGACAAGGGCACTTGCATTCCTATTTTAATGCCTAAACTCATAGCTAAAGAGACACTTCTGGCTCAGAACCTGCATATTGGATACCTTAGTGCCTATTTTATGTAAGCACAGTGGGCATCATAACATTGAATTTATAGATTTATAGACTACTATTAATATTGGAACTTAACTGCTGGAGCTCAATGAGACAATACAGTGTCTATTAGAATCACGGATAATGTGCTTCATAAGGTTATGTATTGAACATTTGTTTGAACCTAATAGCAGGTTCTTTCTTTTTTTTTGCAGACTTCCACAAGAAAGATGGACAAATTGAATACTGGTCAGTAGGTGGGATTTCAGGTAAATGGGAGCTTATGGGATGATCCCTAGCAGTTAGTAAAGGCTGAAGTGTCTATGATATAATCAAGGTTTATGGGAGAAAGGAGTAAACCATAGACTGATTCTTTGTCCACAAGAAGTCTAAAATAAAAACAGATTTTCAGCATTAGCACCTTCCACTTTAGACTTTCAGTCAGAAAGTATGACGCTTAACCTTGCTGATAGGATTTCTGGTGTCATAGAGTTATACAGCATGGAAACAGACCCTGCAGTCTGACTCATCCATGCTGACCAGATATTCTACGTTAATTTAATCCCATTTGCCAGCATTTAGCCCACATCCCTCTAAACCCTTCCGATCTATATACCCTTCATGATTTATAAGCTTGCTTAGTAACAGCAAACTTGAGAGAGATATGACTGTGATTGGAAAAAACAGTAGGCAGTTAGTAAAATTGTAGCCAGCATTGAGGAGGTTACTGGGCAGGGTCTTTGTCAGGGTCTAGGAGCATGTGGTTGGTGGCCAAACTGCAAGACCAGGAGGCTCAGAGATGAGACCCAAGGTATGGGTCCAGGAGAAGAGGAATGGGAAGAGGATGCTGCAAGAAGAGTTGGGGGCTGGGAAATAAAGAAACTGCAAGTGGTGTGGGAAAGGGTTTACAAGAGGAGGTGAGGGAAAATGAAGACACAAGTATGTGTGAGGGGAGAAAAATGTTACATGTAGGGAGAGAGGGCGGCCGCAAAGGAACAATTTTAAACCTGTAAATTAAGGAATACTCAATTAACAGTGATCCAAGAAAACTTTAAGTCACTGAGGTAATGAGTTCCTTGCAAATTATGTGGAATCTCTAGTTTAAGGTTTGCATAATTTTACAAACTGCTGTGCTTGAAAAGGTAGAATACATCTTATTGTAATGAACACTGTAAATGGAATAATTTAAATCTGAGATTGAGATCTACGATGTAGTAAATAGGGTCACAACTGCCTGACTAAAATGTTCTTGATTTGTCCTTGTGTGATGGAGAAGCATTCAAAGTTTGTGCGAAGATTTGTAGCTCGGGTGCTCGTTGCTGTGGTTCTGTTCGCCAAGCTGGAAGTTTTTATTGCAAACGTTTCATCCCCTGGATAGGCGACATCATCAGTGCTTGGGAGCCTCCTGCGAAGCGCTTCTTTGATGTTTCCTCCGGTGTTTATAGTGGTCTGTCCCTGCCGCTTCCGGTTGTCAGTTTCAGCTGTCCACTGTAGTGGTTGGTATATTGGGTCCAGGTCGATGTGTTTGTTGATGGAGTTTGTGGATGAATGCCATGCCTCTAGGAATTCCCTGGCTGTTCTCTGTCTGGCTTGCCCTATGATAGTAGACACGCAGACAACAAGAAACATGAATTCGACTGGGACAACACTACTATCATACTAAACACTACCAGTGTTTAGCCCATCTGACTAGTCCCCATCTATGTCATCCCGTAGACTAAGGCTTTCTTTCTTGCTATTTTCTACAACACCAATTTTCATATCATCTTCAAACTTACCAATCATATCTCCCATGGTGATGTCTGCATCATTAATGTACACAACAAACAGCAAGAGGCTAATCCTATGGTTCACCACTTGTCAGGCACAAAGCATCCTTTGGCTCTCATGGCAAACTGGTACAAAAGGTAAAGTTACATGGTATCGGGGTGAGCTGGCAAGATGGATACAAAACTGGCTTACTCATAGAAGACAGAGGGCAGTGGTGCAAGGATGTTTTTCAGAATGGAGGGTTATGACCAATGGTGTTCCACAGGGATCAGTGTTGGGACGTCTACTGTTCATGACTACATAAATGGTTTGGAGGAAAATGTGGCTGGTCTAATTAGTAAGTTTGCAGATGATGTAAAGATTGGTGGAGTTGCGAATAGTGAGGAGGATTGTCAGAGAATGCAGCAGGATATAGATCTGTTGGAGGCATAAGCAGAAAAGCGGTAGATGGTGTTTAATCCGCATAAATGTGAGGCGATGCATTTTGAAAGTCAAGACCAGGTGGAAATCATACAGTGAATGACAGAATCATGAGGAGTATTGATAGGCAGAGGGATCTAGGTGTGCAGGTCCACAGATCGTTGAAAGTGGAGCGCAGGTAGATAAGGTAGTTAAAAAGGCCTTATGGCATGCTTGCCTTCATTGGAAGGGACATTGAGTATAAGGATAGGCCTATTATTCTGCAGCTTTATAGGACTTTAGTTAGGCCACACTTGGAATACTGTGTATGGTTCTGGTCGCCACATTACCAGACAGATATGGATGCTTTGAAGAGGGTACAGAAAGAGTGTTGCCTGATATGCGAGATTTTAGCTATGAAGAAAGGTTGGATAGACTGGATTTATTTTCATTGGAACGCAAGAGGTTGATGGACGACTTAATAGATATTTATAAGGTTGTGAACATATGGATAGAGTAGAAAGTATGAGGCTTTTTCCCAGGTTGGAGGGGTCAATTACTAAGGGAAACAGGCTCAATGTGCAGGGTTGGATGGAAGACTTTAAAAGAGATGTGTGAGACATTTTCTTTCTCTCAAGGAATGGTATGTGCCTAGAATGAACTGCTGGGGGGACGGGGGTGGGGTGGGGGGGTGCTGGAAGCAGATGCAATAGTAACTTCAAGAAACACCTGGATGAATGCATGAATAGAAAAGGAATCGAGGGATACAGATCCTGTAAATGAAGACCGTTTTAGGAAAAATGTGTCAGCACAGTCTTAGAGAGTGAAGGTCCTGTTCCTTTGTTGCATTATTCTTCATTCTTTGTTCTATCACTTTCTGTTTTGTGCCACTGAACAAATTTTGGAATTACTTTGACAACTTTCCCTGGATCATGGGGGCTCTTAGTTTCTTATCTTGCCTGCCATGTGCAACCTTGTCAAAAGCATAACCAAAATCCATGTAAACAACATCAACTACCTTCGTCAACACATCTATTCACCTCCATGAAAAGTTCAATCAAATTTTAGACATGATCTTTCACTTTACAAAATTGGGTTGACTATTCTTGATTGACCCTTGCCTCTCTAATTGGAGATTAATTCTATCCCTCAGAAATTTTTCCATTAGTTTCCGTACCACAGATATTAGACTGAGGCTAGTAGTTTCTTTGTTTATCACTACTACTACTCTTGACTGATGATACCATGTTAGCTGTTGCGCAGTTTTCTGGCACCTCTCCTATGTCCGAGGGAAAATTAATATCAGAGCCTTTGCAATCTACCTCTTTGTTTCCTACAGCAGTGTTGGATACCTCTCATCCAAGTCTGAGGTTTATTCACATTCAAGTTTTGTTAAACCCTGAATGTCACCCCTTCTCCATTTTAAATTTGCTCAGGTGTATCACAATCCCTCTCCTGATTTCAAAACTACATTGTCCTTCTCCATTGTGACCACAGACAGAAATAACTCATTTAAAATATCAGCTATGTTTTCTGGCTTCACACACAGATTGTCATCTTGGTCTTTAATGAGCTCTACTCTTTTTTTCTAGTACTTCAGTATACTGGCTACACACATCACTTCATGGTATATTTCTAATGCATGTGTTTGCACTACCACCACAGAAGTTTCTTTATTCTGCCCATCTAGACCAAGCTGAAACATAATGCAACAAGCTGACAGAGCTTGTTAAGAGCATGTACTTTTTTCGAGCAATGTGGTTCCCGGATGTGCAAGTCACGATGATTGATATGGCAGCAGTACGGAGCAGATGATGGGATCAACTACCAGAGGTGGGCCTGTCAAGAAAACATGGACAGCTGGTGAGTCTGATGGTCAATCAGCCATGATCTATGTGCTGGAGATCGTGGCAATAATGGATATACCACTGGACAGTATCTACAGAAGACACACTTTTCTTGGATAACAAGGATGTTTACTGTATGATGGCAATAAATACAATGACATCTAGTCAGACCTAATTACTAGGAACTTATAGAACTTGTACAGATACCCTTGTTCCTTCTGAAAACTTGAGTAGAATGTTTGCAACAGATTGTTACACACAGATTGTGTGTAACCTCAGTAGAATGGATGAAGTCAATTTAACACGATCATTAACGCCTTCAGAACTATTACCAGTTTAGTGGTGGCAGGAGGGTAGGTTTAAAATGCAAGAAATTGTCTTGATAAAACAGCTATAAAATGCGTATATGGTTTGCATGAATTTGATATCTGTGTAGAATGAATTAATATGATACTCTTAAAGCTATTACAGAGATCTTTTCCAGAATCAAAACAGTTTTATGACTTAATTATCTTTGCCTTACATTTCCTAAGGTCTCTCTACATCTCATGCCATCTGGATTGTTTGGATAAGGGTACTATCTACTGGATAATACAGATAGGTGGAAACTTCCCTTTGCCTCCATGAACTGTTCCACTCTGTCCCTGATGAAGTTATGAGCACTCACTACTTAAAGAGATGTAGCACTGGAAAACAACAGAAAAATGATGTGTAAAGGCACGGTGGCTCAGTGGTTAGCACTATTGCCTCACAGTGCCAGGGACCTGGGTTCAATTCCAGCCTCGGGTGACTGCCTGTGTGGAGTTTCACATTCTCCCCGTGTCTGCGTGGGTTTCCTCCGGGTGCTCCGGTTTCCTCCCACAGTCCAAAGATGTGCAGGTTAGGTGAATTGGCCATGTTAAATTGCCCATAGAGTTAGGTGTATTAGTCAGGGGGAATGGGTTTGGGTGGGTTGTTCTTCAGACAGTCGGTATGGACTGGTTGGGCAGAATGGCCTGCTTCCACACTGGAGGGAATCTAAGATGTTCAAGTTGAAGGCACATGTGATTCAATAAGCTCAAATTGTCTTGGACCTGCTGCCACTTCATGACTTTTCATTGGTCCAACTATTTCAACAAACACAGAAAATCACTTCAAAAAGCAGTTTCCTGCTCATTTCTGATAACATCATGCAGTTACAATAGTCACTCTCAGGAAATATGGCAATAAATAATAACAAAATGCCTCACCATATTACCAATGGAGATATAATAGTAGTGTTCTATACTCTGAAGACAAATAAAATGTTTATTAATTACTGAACCCAGGTAAATCAGCTTTATAGAATCATAGGATCTTACATTGTTTTTAACTAGCATTGTAAGGTTGATCTTAAAGTGCAGTGCAACAGATTATTGCTAACACAGACAACAGTTATATTTGTATTACAGGTCTGTGACAAACATACTAAAGAGAAATCAGCTATAATGTTTTACAGTACATTGGCTGTAAGATGCAGTAGTAAATTTCAAGTATTTTCTCAAATGTATGTTTTTGACCTATTGATTAAAGCAAAGCATTTAAACACAAGCAGCAATACTCTAAATCAACACTTGCTTATTGACAAATCGACACTCAAGAAGCTCAACATCATCCAGGGTGGAAGCAGCCTGCTTGATTGGCACCTCAGCCACCACCTTAAATATTGACTCAGTCTACCATGATATGAAGAGGGAGCAGTGTGTACCATCGACAAGATTTGGATTCAGCAATATTGTCTAAACCTTAAACCTCTACCAGCTAGAAGAAACAGGGCAGCAAGTGCATAGGAACAAAAATACCTACAACTCAAAGTTACATGTCCCTTGACTTGGAACATAATGTCACCCCTTCACTGTCAAAATCTTGATGGCTTTCTACCATCTTTCCAAGAGCAGTTAGGAATGAACAATAATTGCTAGCCAGTGATGTCCACGTCGTGTGAATAAATGAATTTTTAAAAATCCTTCGAATCTTTCCATTCTTCAGTAATCTGCAAATTATTGCAATCAAGTAGTCTTCTGCTCTGTGAAGTGTTGTCGGTTATTTTATTATGTTAAAGACATTATGTAAATTGTCGATTTTTCACTTTGTTGACCTATTACTGGTTGAATTTATTGTACTTTGCATGGTTTTAGAGCTGGATCTGATTTAGATTCTATGTTGTTTGTCCTTGACCTTGAGTTGAGTTTCTGTCCTGGTATTTACTCTGTCAAAGGCCCACTTATTTTCACAACCATAACATCACGCATCTTCATGCGTGTGGTATCCCCTATCCATTTCTTTGTTATCTCCACATCGGGTTATCCCAATATTTCCTGCTGCAATCCCCCATTTTTCATCAGGGAAATGACAGGAGATGTCATCAACAGTGCTAACAAGCAGCACCTGCTCAGCAATAATCTGTTCACCGACACCCAGTTTCAGTTCTACCAGGACGACTCCGCTCCTGATCTCATTACAGCTTTGGTTCAAACATGGACAAAAAAAGCTAAATTCCAGATGTGAGGTGATTGTGACAGCCCTTGATATCAAGGCCGCATTGAAAGAATGTGGCATCAAGGGGTCCTAGCAAAACTGTAAACAATGGGAAAACTCTCTCCTGCTTGGAGTCATATCTGCCACATAGGAAGATGGTGTAGTTGTGAGAACTGTGTCAGGATATGTCAGCAGGAATTCCTCAGGTTATGGTCCTGGGCCCAAACATCTTCACCTGTTTAATTACTGATTGCCCTCCATCATAAGGTCAGAGGTAGGCACGTTCATCGATGACTGCACAATGCTCAGGATTGTTTCTTATTCCTCAAATGCTGAATGAACCCTTGTTCAAATGCGGGGAGAAAGTGGCGACTGCAGGTGCTGGAGATTAGACTCGAGAGTGTAGTGCTGGAAAAGCATAGCCGGTTAGGTAGCATCTGAGGAGCAGGAGATTCCTGATGAAGATCCTATGCTTGAAACATCGATTCTTCTGCTCCGCGGATACTGCCTGACCGGCTGTGCTTTTCCAGCACCACAGTTTCGACCTTGTTCAAATGCAACAAGACCTGGACAGTAGCCAGGCATAGGCTAACAAGTGACAGTTAATATTTACACCAGATAAATGCTAGGCAATGTTTATCTCTAATCAGAGACAATCTAACCTTCACCTCTTGACTTTCAAAGGCATTTACCATCACTGAATTTATCACTATCAATATCCTGGGGTTGCTCATGACCAGAAACTGAACTGGACTAGCCATGTAAGTAAAGTAGCAACTACAGCAGGTCAGAGGCTAGGAATTGTCAGTGGGTAACTCATCTACTGACTCCCCAGATCTGTCCACTATCAACAAGGCACAAATCAGGAGTGTGACGAAATACTCCCTGCTTGCCTGGATGAGTGCAGCTGCAAATAATTCGGGCAGTTTGGCACTATCCAAAATAAAGCAACCTGCTTGATTGTCATGTCATCCACAAACATCCTCTTCCTCCACCACTGATGTTCAGTGACAGCAGTGTATGCCATCCATCAAGATGCACTGCAGAAATTCACCAAAGGTCCTTTGACACACCTGCCAAAACCACCTCAGCTACCATGTGTCTGATATATGAGAACACCAACACCTGTAAATTATCCTCACTACGCACCATCCTGACTTGGAAAGATATCACCATTTCTTCAGTGTCAGCTGGTCAAAATCCTGGAATTCCCTCCCTAATGGCATTGTGGGTCAAACTACTGCACAAGGACTGGAGTAGTTCAAAAAGGCATTCACCACCATCTTCTCAAGAGCAACTGAATATATGCAATAAATGCTAGCCCAGCCAGTGACACCAACATTCCACAAGCAAGTAAAAGAACTCTAAAATGCTGACATGATCCAAAACTATCCCAAAGGTTAAAGTAAAACTTAACTTTATTTTTAAAAAAAGTCTAACAGAGCATAATGAACTAACAACTATTTACAACTCCTTTCTCTAACCTATCTTTTATTTTCCCTTCTATAATACTGGTCTGATAAAACCCTCAATTGGGATGTACAAAAATATTGTAATTTCAAAACCAGCCAGCTGTCGAACCTTCTCTTTGTATCTTCTTCTGTCGTCTTCTTCTTCTTTGGCTTCTGTTTCACAGGTCATTGATACATACATGTACCTTTAAGAGAGATATTCTGTAGGCAGTCGGCATATGTTGGTGACATGGCAGTTCTCCCCCAACTGTTCAATTTGTTTAATACTTATACCCCAAAACATTGGATCATTTCATTGGTTTTCATATTAACAAAATACCAAATTAAAACTTGTTTGGCCAAATTTGATTTTTTTTGTCTCATAGTAACCCAGATACTGCTAGCTGCTGGACCAATTGTTGCATTGTAAATTCTCCAGTAATCCGTGTGCCTGTTTAAGTCCTTGCTAGCTTTCACCTCTCTTAAAGGTACAGTACCCCTTACACCTTCACAACAGTGAGTGAGTTTTTCTTTTCTTTAGTTCAGTGAAATTTAGGCAAAAGACACTGTGGAAGCTCAATAATTAATGAGTTGACTGGACTAAACCAGTTCCATAGAAATAGACAAGCTAGGGATAAATTAGAGAGTTTTAATGCAAATTAGTACAGCTAAAGATCATGTGCAAATCTCTGGAACAAAAACAGAAAGTGTTCAAAAAGCTCACCAGGTCAGGCAGCATCTGTGGAGAGAAATCACAGTTAATGTTTTTGGTCCAGTGGCCTTTCCGTAGAACTGCAAATCTCTAGAGTTTGGTGAGTGGGGAAGAAGCCATTTATTTGCATTTACTTTTGCCTTTCCACCCATCTTGCCCTGTAGGAATTGATTGTTGCTCTGTCAGAGGGAAAGGAGCTTGGAGATAAACCACAGCTTTCCTGCAACATTGAGTGAACATTTCACTGTGACACAATGAGTAAGTGATTTTTCATTGAGTATTTTCGTCTCCTTTCTGTTCTGACTTATTTTCTGACTCATACAAACTGGAGATATCCCATCAGTGCACATTATTCTTGATGTTAACAAAATTCAAAATAGCTGTCTCAACATGTGCTAATATATAGGGATGCACTCAGACTACTGGCAGTGATGTTTTACCCTAAATAACCACATCAGTTCATGTTTGGACCAAGGCTGTAATGAGGCCAGGAACTCAGTGGCTCTACCGGAACACAAGCTGTGTGTCAGTGAGCAAGTTATTGCTGAGCAAGTGATGCCAGATGGCACTGTCGATGACCATTTCTATGTCTGTGCTGATGATTGAGAGCAGATTGATGAGGTGATAATTGCGCCAGGTTGGATTAGTCCTGTTTTATTTGCATAAGATATACCTGGGCAATTTTCCACATTGCTGGGTTGATATTCTAGCTGTATAGGAACAGCTTGGCTTCCAGTAGGATGGAAGAGATGAAAATAATAAGCTGTGAGAGCATGATCTCTAGAACCTAGAGTCAGTATCCCAAGAGATTCAATATCATAAGAAAGGAAATTTACTGAAATGTCAAGTGCCAAAGGGTCAGTGTTTTCTTACAGCTACAGGATTTCCTAGCTCCTGATAATTTCATCCCTATAACAAACCTTTCCATCTGTTAAGATCAAAAAGTACAGAAAATCTATGATAATAAAAATCTTCGCATTTTACTTGAATGCCTTGAGAGTTACAGGAATCTCTTTACAAGGAAGATAAATGGATTGCAGATGAAGTAGCATTGAGAAACATCTTCAAGGCACAGTATTTTTTTTCCATTATGTGTAATATGATGGACTTGATAAAAGATCAAAATGGATGGAAGGGTGGGTCCATACAAATATTGGCCATCTGTATCTCCACTGGTTTATTGAAGCTCTCACCTGCAATCCTTTCCATTCATGCTATTTCTGAAAGCCATGCTTATGTCAGTCAAGCAGAGGACAAACAGAATGTATCAGATGTGGTTTTTTAGCACATAAAAAATATATTAACGCAAATGGCCTATGAAGTGCAGTTTCAAGCATTTTCCACACCTCTCATTTCAGGTTAAGAGGAATCTTTTTTTTTTAACCTAAGTGTGATAGACTACCGTTTCACTGACTCTGAAGCAAATCCAAGAAGGTTAAATAATTCAAAATAGATCGATAAACATATCTTGTATCGTATAAAAAATTAACGCTTAGTGAAACACCTGTAAATAATTAATAAACCTTTAGATAAAAAAGGCCCAAATGCTGTGCAGTGAATAGCTGATTTATTTTTCTCCTTGTTCAGTGAGAGGACTGAAAAAAACTGAGGCCAAATGTTGAAGGCAGGCACGAAATGAATGCAGCATTAGTATGACATGCTTTTTTCAGATTCTTGGTTTATTGCACAATTCTGATATGAGTTACCGATTATGATAATTTGAACTTGGAGATAATAAAGTCAAATTCAGGAAGTGTAGCACTTAAGTGTTGATCAGATGCAATTTTCATACAGCAGAATGTTTGGATAATATGGTTTCCCAAAGGGTTAGTGGAAAAAGTTGTGCCATGGCATAAGTTGCAGTCCAGACCTGGGAGTACAGCTTCAATGAAGATGCATGACATAATAACATGTGATGTTCCAATATAAATGCAGCTACATTGCTTTTGGCCCTGCCTCTGTGCCATAGAGCCAGTGTAGTGTCTTCAGTCAATCAGCTATGTGATGTAATGTATAGTGACATTCCAAAAGCACAGAACCTAGATTGCATGTAATTCCATGATATTGCAGTCATGTTAGTAGTTAGCATTGTTCAGATACTTCAAGACATTTGTCTCAACAAGAACCTGACTCTTTAGATTAGATTACTTACAGTGTGGAAATAGGCCCTCCAACCCAACAAGTCCACACCGACCTTCCAAAGAGCAATCCACCCAGACCCATTCCCTTACATTTACCCCTTCACCTAACACTATGGGCAATTTAGCATGGCCAATTCACCTAACCTGCACATTTTTGGACTGTGGGAGGAAACCGGAACACCTGGAGGAAACCAACGCATACACAGGGAGAATGTGCAAACTCCACACAGACAGTTACCTGAGGCTGGAAATGAACCCAGGTCTCTGGTGCTGTGAAGCAGCAGTGCTAACCACTGTGCCACCATGCCGCCCATAGAACCTCCTTAGTTCAGATGGTTTGGATCGAGCAGTTTTTGTCAGGTATGTCCAGGCAGGATTCCTGCCTCAATATGTAGATAGGCCAACTGGAGGGGATGCCATATTGAATGATCTAGGCCAGGTGTCAGATCTCTCGGTGGGAGAGAATTTCTTTGATAGTGGTCACAACTCTCTGACCTTTACCATAGTCATGGAGAAGGATAGGAGCAGACAATATGGGAAAGTATTTAATGGGGATATACAATGCTATTAGGCAGGAACTGGAGTGCCTAAATTAGAAGCAGATGTTCTCAGGAAAATGCACAACAGAAAAGTGGAGGTTGTTTAGGGAGCACTTGCTGATAGTGCTGGATAAGTTTGTCCCACTGAGGTATGGTGAAGGAACTTTAGGTGACAAGGTTTGTGGAACACCGAGTCAAGGGAAAGAAGGAAACTTACTTAAGGTTGAAGAGTCAAGGTGAGACAGGGCTCTAGAGGGTTACAATGTAGCCCAGGAAGGAACTGAAGAATGGACTTAGGAGACGTAGAAGGGGGCATGAAAAAGCTTTAGCGGGTGGGATTAAGGAAAAGTCTAAGGTATTCTACACTTAGGTGAGGAACAACAGAATGGTCAGAGTGAGGGTAGGGCCAATCATGGATAGTGGAGGGAACTAGTGGAGTTGGAGGATGTAGGCGAGGTCCTTAGTGAATACTTTGCTTCAGTATTCACTACTGAGAGGGACCTTGTCATTTGTAAGGACAGCATGAAACAGACTGATATGCTTAAACATTTTGATGCTAAGAAGGAGAATGTGCTGAAAAGTATGAAAAACATAAGGATAGATAAGTTCCCTGGGCCAGATGGGATACACCCAAGGTTTCCACCGGAAGCAAGGGAAGGGATTTTGGCACCTTTAGTGGTGATCTTTGTGTCCTCACTGTCCACAGGAGTAGTGCCATATGACTGGAGGGTGGCAACTGTTATTCCCTTGTTCAAGAAAGGCAATACAGATAACCCTGGGAATTATAGACCAGTCAGTCTTATGTCTGAGGTGGGCAAATTATTGAAGAGGATTCCGATAGACAGGATTTATGATTACTTGGAAAGCCATAGTTTGATTAGAAATAGTCAACATGGCTTTGTGGGGGGCAAGTCATGCCCCACAAACCTTATTGAATTCTTTGAGGATGTGACAACATATATTGATGAAGGTAGAGCAGTGGATGTGGTGCACATGGACTTTAGGAAGACATTTGATAAGGTTCCCCATAGTAGGGTCATTCAGAAAGTAAGGAGGCATGGGATACAGGGAAATTTGGTTGTCTGGATACAGAATTGGCTGGTGCATAGAAGACAGAGGGTGGTATTAGATGGAAAATATTCAGCCTGGTGCTCAGTGAGCAGTGGAGTTCTGTAGGGATCTGTTCTGGGACCTCTGCTCTTCATGATGTTTATAAATGACTTGGAACAGGAAGTGGAAGGCTGGTTAATAAGTTTGCCAATGACACGAAGGTTGATGGAGTGGTGGATAGTGTGGACGGCTGTTGTAGGTTGCAAACAGAACATTGCCAAGATATAGACCTGGGTTGATGATGGAGTTCAACCTGAAAAGTGTGAAAAAAATTTGTTTTGGAAGGTCGAATCTGAATGCAGAATATAGGGTTAAATGCAGGATTGTTGGCAGTGTGGATGAACAGAGGGATCTTGGGGTCCATGTACATGGATCCCTCGATGTTACCACCCAAGTTGATAAGGTTGTAAAGAAGGCATATGTTGCGTTGGCTATCATTAGCATGGGGATTGAATTTAAGTACCACGAGGTTATGCTGCAGCTCTATAGAGCCCTGGTTAGACCAGACTTGGAATATTGTGTCCAGTTCTGGTCACCTCATTATTGGAAAGATGTGGAAGCTTTAAAGAGGGCATAGAGGAAATTTGCCAAAATGCTGCCTAGACTCGAGGGCATGTCTTAGGAAAAAAGGTTGAGGGAGCTAGAGCTTTTCTCATTGGAGTGAAGAAGGATGAGAGGTGACTTGATAAAGGTGTGCAAGATGGTGAAAGGTATAGATAGAATTAATAGTCAGAGACTTTTTTCAAGGGCAGAAATGGCTATCATGAGGGAGCTTAATTTTAAAGTGATTGGTAGAAAGTTTGGGGGGGGATATCAGAGGTGGGTTCATTGTACAGAGCGTAGTGGGTGCGTCGAATGAACTGCCAGCAGTTGTACAGAGTCAGATACATTAGAGACATTTAAGCGACTCTTGGATAGGCACATGAATGATAGTACAATAAAGGTTATGTAGGTTAGTCTAATCTTAGAGTAGGATAAAAGGTCAGCACACCATTGAGGGTCAAAGGGCTTGTACTTTGCTGTACTATGTTCTGTGTTCTATGTTCTATGTGGTATATGTTATGGGGGTTAAAGTAGAGAAAACAACAAAGTGCATTATGATCGCTATAAGTGAACACTAAAAGCTACACATGATGGCTAGTTAGTGGCAACAAGTGGACAGTCAAGGCTAAAAACATGAAATCAGTGAGACATTGAGAAAAGTCTTTTTTCCTATCGGTCATCAATCATTCTGTCAGAGTTCAGATCTGAAGTTGCAACTACAACCAAGACTTAATGTTACAAACAAATCTAGAGACTAACAATCTACTTTGCAGTACAGTAGGCACCATAACTGTCTTTCAAAGAAAAACAAACATGAGAAGCTACTGTGGATACAATCTTTGTAAAACAGCAGTTTGAATGGTGCTGAAGACACAGCTCCAACATGGTTGAGGGAGGGACAACATTCCAGGGTTTCTTTGTTTTAGACAAGATAGAGAGGAAGGTAAAAGAGGTAAGGAGTCACATTACTAATCAGGGACAATGTTACATCTGCACTCAGGGAGAAATACGATGGGTACAATCATTCTGACAGGATTATTTTATAGGTCCTCCAACAGCTATCAAGACATTGAGGAACAAACATATGGGCAGATTATGGAAAGATGCAATAACAACAGGGTTGTCATCATGAGAGTCTTTAACTTCCCCAATGTTGACTGGGAATCCATTACAACAAGAGGACAGAATTTATTAAGTGCATCCAAGGGGGTGTCTTGAAACAGTACGTGAATAGTTCAACTAGAGGAGGGGTCATATTGAACATTGTATTGGCTAATGATCCTGGTCAGATGACTGACATTTCAGTAGGAGAGCATTTTGAGGACAGTGATCACAACTCCTTAAGTTTTAATACAGCCTTGAGTAAGGGTAAATCAGATTTCTGGGGCCTTGAACAAGATCTCTGTATCCTCACTAGCCATTGGAGAGGTGCCAGAAGATTGGCAAGGAGCTAATGTTGTTCCTCTGTTCAAGAAGTGAAATAAGGATAATCTAAGAAAGTTTACACTAGTGAGTCTCACATCAATGGTTGGGGAGCTATTGGAGAGAATTCTTAAGGATAGGATTTATCACACTTGGAAAAGCATGACCTAATTAGGGACAGTCAGTGTAGCTTTGTGCAGAACAAGTCATGTTTCACTAAGTTGATTGAATTTTTCGAGGAGGTGATGAAGGAAGAGCAATAGCTGTTGTTTATGCGGATTTTAGTAAGGCTTTTGATAAGGTCCCTCATGGCAGACTCATCCAGAAGATTAAGGTGCGTGGGATCAACGGTGACTTGTCTGTGTGGATTCAGAATTGGCTTGCCCATAATACGCAAAGGGTTGTAGTGGAAGGGTGTTTTTCTGTTGGAGGTCTGTGACTAGTGGTGTTCCGCAGGGATCCATTCCGGACCTCTGCTGCTTGTAATATATATTAAATGACTTGAATGCAAATGTAGATGGGTGGGTTATTAAGTTTGCAGACAAAACAAAGATCAGTTGAGTTGTGGATAGTGTAGAAGACTATCAAAAGATTCAGCGGGATATGGATCAGTGGTTGATATGTGTGGAGAAATGGCAAATGGAGTTTAATCATGGTAAGTGTGAGGTGCTGCACTTTGGGAGATCAAACATTTAGGAAAAATATACAGCAACCCAAATAGCATTTTTGTGCAAGGGGATCTTGGGGTTCAAGTCCATAGCTCCCTGAAAGTGGTCACACAAGTTGATAGGGTGGTAAAGAAGGCATATGACATGCTTGTCTTTATTGGTTGAGGAATTGAGTACAAGAGTCAGGATGTTATGTTGCAGCTAAGCAAGACTTTGGTTCGGCCACACTTATATTGTATTCAATTCTGTTTGCCACATTACAGGAAGGATGTGGAGGCTTTGGAGAGGATGCAGAAGAGGTTTACAATGATGCTGCCTGGATTAGAGTGTATGAACTGGAAGACGAGACTAGTAAAACTTAGATTGTTTTCCTTGGAATGGTGGAGATATGATAGAGGTCTATAAAATTATGAGAAGTATAGATAAGGTTGCCAGTCAGAATCCTTTTCCCAGAGTTGAAATATCTAATACTAAAGAGCATGCATTTACGGTGAGAAGGGAAATTTCAAAGGAGATGTGAAGGACAAGTATTTTATGTAGAGTGGTAGGAGTGTAGAATACACTGCCAGTGATGGTGGTGGAGAAAGATACAAACACAGCTTTTAAGGGACTTTTAGATGAGCACATGAATATTCAACAAATGGAGGGATATGGACCAAGGGCAGACAGAAGGGATTTGTTTAATTTGGCACCATGTTAGGCACAACACTGTGGGCTGAAGGACCTGTACCTGTGCTGCTATGTTCTATGTTCTATATAAATATGCTCCTAAGGTACAAGTAAGAACACTAAACAAAATTGATTTCTAAACTAAAGAGGCCTTATCTGTCTCCAAATGTTTGTCAGTTGTACCATTTCCCTTGCTGAAATGATGAAAATTAGGAAAAATATGCCTGTGACATCATCACCACTTCCTTTTGGGTATGAATACCAATTACATACAAAAACCTGCAAATTCTGATGAAGCAACATCAGAAAAGAAGACAGAAACCAAATCAAATTTTTAAAACCACAAAATGCGTTACATTACACAACAGAATTGGATTGTATTATTAAGTGAGTGAGATCTAAACTCGAGGCCCACCCAACTCCTCTAACCTTATTAAGAGTCTGTAAACTTGGTAAGTTCTTTAGGTTTTTTTTCTCTTTCTTGTTTAGTCCTGTGTGGGCTTTCACATTAGTGGGGTATGGCTGATAGGGCAGTTGCATGTTCCTCTGGCCACATCTACAGGAAGTGCACCCAACTCCAGCTCCTGGAAAATCGAGTTAGGGAACAGGAGCTGGAGCTGGATGAACTGCGGATCATCCGGGAGGCTGAGGGGGAAATTGAGAGGATGCACAGGGAGGTGGTCATTCCTCAGACTCAGGATAAGGACAGTTGGGTTACACTCAGGGGAGGAAAGTGAACCGATAGACAGAGCAGGGATCACCTGTGGACGTTCCCCTCTGCAATAAGTATCCCGTTTTGGATACTGCTGGTGGGGATGGCCTACCAGGGGAAAGCCATAGTTGTCAGGTCTCTGAGCCTGGCACTGTTGTTCAGAAGGGAAGTGGGGGGGAATAGAAAATCACTAGTGGTTGGGGACTCAATACTTAGATGGATTGACAGGAGATTTTATGGTCAGGAACAGGACTTTCTGAAGGTATGTTTCATCCCCGGTGCCAGGGCCCAGGATGTCGCTGATCGGGTTTACAGGATTCTGAAGGGGGAGGGTGAGCAGCCAGAAATCATGGTACATATTGGCACCAATGATATAGCCAGGAAAGGGATTGAGGATCTGAAAAGTGACTATAGAGAGCTACGATGGAAGCTGAAGAGCAGGACGAGTAGAGTAGTGATCTCAGGTTTGCTACTGGTGTCACGAGATAGTGAGGTGAGGAACAAACAGTGAGTACAGCTTAACACGTGGCTGTAAAGCTACTGCAGGAGGGAGGGCTTCAGATACTTAGACCACTGGGATGCCTTTTGGGGAAGATGGGACCTGTACTGATGGACGGGTTACACCTGAAGTGGAGGGGCACAGATGTCCTGGATGGAAGATTTGCTCATGTGGTTCGGGAGGGTTTAAACTCGTTTGGCAGGGGGCGCGAATCAGAGCTACACATCTGAGAGGGAGTTAGTTGCAGGTGGGGCAGTGACAGGTTGTAGTGAATCTATCAGGAAGGTTTTTCATGTGATGAAACAAAGAGATTGGTTAAAATGTATCTGCTTTAACGTAAGGCATGTCAGAAATAAGAGTGATTAACTTTGAGCATGGATCAGTAATTGGGACTATGATGTTGTGGTCATAACGGAGACATGGGTTTCACAGGGGCAGGATTGGTTGCTAGATGTTCTAGGGTTTAGAACGTTTAAGAAGAACAGGGACGGGAGGAAATTAGGAGGGGGTTTAACATTGCTAATCAAAGAGTGCCTCACAGCTATAGAAACGAAGGTTGTCAAGGAAGGTTTGTTGAGTGAGTCAGTATGGATGGAAGTTAGGAATCCCTAGAGAGCAGCCACTTCATTAGGTGTTTTCTACAGACCCCCTAATAGCAGTAGGGAGATTGAAGAACTCATAGGCCGACAGATTTTGGAAAAATGTAGATGTAGTAGGGTTGTTGTTATGGGTGATTTGAGCTTTCCCAATATTGACTGGAATCTCCTTAGTGCAGATGGTGTGGATGGAGTCATTTTTTGTCAGGTTATGTTCAGGAGGGTTTCCTTACTCAGTATGTAGACAGGCTAACAAAGGGAGAGGTCATTTTGGATTTAGTGCTCGGCAATGAACCAGGACAGGTGTCAGACCTCGTGGTGGGAGAATACTTTGGTGACACTGACCACAACTGCCTCACATTTACCACGGCTATGGAGAGGAAAAGGAGCAGTTCCAATGACAAGATATTTAATTGGGGAAAAGGAAATTATGAGCCTATCAGATAAGAGTTGGGAAGTACAGATTGGGAGCAATTGTTCCATAGCAAGAAATGTGGAAACTGTTTAAGAAGCAGTTGTTGCGAGTGATTCATAAATTTGTTCCTTTGAGACAGGCAAGAAGGGGTAAGACTAAAGAGCCTTGGATGATGAAAACAGAGGAGCTTCTCATCAAAAGGAAGAAGCTATCTTAAGTAAGATGGAGGAAGGAAGGATCTAACACAACTTTAGAGGATTACTAGACAGGAGCTCAGAAATGGGCTGAGGAGAGCCAGGAGGGGAATGAAAAAGGCTTGGAAAGAAGGATTAGGGAGAACCCAAAGGCATTTTACTCATACGTGAGGAATAAGAGAATGATCAGGGAGAAAGTAGGGTTGGTCAGGGAACTTGTGTGTGGAGTGTGAGCAGATAGGAGAAGGCCTAACTTAGTTTTTTGCTTCGGTTTTCACTAAGGTAAGGGACCTTGTTGTGAATGAGAATTTTGAGTAGCCAGGAAACGGGCTTGATCAGGTCACAATTGATGAAGTTGATGTGCTGGAAATTTTGGCAAACATTAAGATTGATAAGTCCCCAGGGCCAGACCAGATTTATCGTAAGTTGCTCTGGGAAGTGAGAAAGGAGGTTGCTGAGCCACTGGCGAAAATCTTTGTTTCTTCACTCTCCACGGCAATTATACTAGAAGATTGGAGGGAGGTAAATGTTGTTCTTCTTTTCAAGAAGGGTAAGAGGAAAGTTCTTAGTAATTACAGACCGGTCAGTCTTACATCTGTGGTTAGCAAGGTTTTGGAAAGAATTCTGAGGGATAGGATTTATGACTATTTAGAAAAGCATAACATGATTAAAAGCAGTCAGCATGGCTTTGTGACAGGCAGGTCATGCCTCACAAATCTTATTGAGTTCTTTGAGGAGGTGACGAGACAGGTTGGGTAGTGGATGTGGTGTGTATGGATTTCAGCAAGGCATTTGATAAGGTTCCCCATGGTAGGTTCACTCATAAAGTCAGGAGGTATGGGATACAGGGAGATTTGGCTGTTTGTAAAAAACAAAGTTCCTGAAAATGTATTCCAAAATATACATTGGTGCTTATAATCTCTCAGTTCAGAAAAGCATACTGTCGCTTAATGGTACAGTACATGCCTTCAACTTCATAACACAACCAATCAAAAAGATTTAAAGACTACATCATCAAGGCTTCAAAAAGAAATCCTTAGGTTCAGTTGATCGTTCTTCAAAAGTTGAAACCAATAAAACTGTGGATTCTGTAAATCAGAAACAAAAACAGAAGTTGTTGGAAAAGGTCAACGGGTCTGGCAGCAGATGTGAAGAGAAATCAGAGTTAACGTTTTGGGTCCAGTGACCCTTCCAAAAAACCAGACACAAAATGTTAACTCTGATTTCTCTTCACAGAGGCTGCCAGACCTGCTGAGCTTTTCCAGCAGCTTCTGGGTTTTTCATTGAGATTGACGTGTGTACTGTGGGTAAATCATGTTCATATCAAGCCGCTCATTATAAATAGTGGGGACTATGTTCACAATAATAATGAGTTATCATTCTTTGTAAAATTGCATTATGTTTGCAGTGGGACAGCAGTATTAAACACAGTGTTGGTTTGGCAATGATGGAGTTAATACCCATGTGTTTGTTGCTACTGACCTGGTTTCATGAAAGGCAGAGAGCCCATTGTTGGCAGGTAGTCTGACAGATGAGAAGAACATGATTGATGTCACGTCCATAAGGAAACAAAAGCATAGCAATGCAATAGAGAGAAGAGTATCTGGGCCATATAGATTCATCCCTTTAGATCACCTCTCCCAGTTCAGTTTTCCTGTGTATTCTTCTCACATCCTAATCTGGGACTTGGTAACATTGAAAGACCATTTTAGAAACAATGAAAACTGCTGTCATAACTGGAACCTGAAAACCAGCACATATCGCAGGCAAAATGATAATGAGGTGTGAGGTTAGAATCTTGTTAGACTGCTCAATTTCCAAAGTATGGATTTATAAAATATGACATGATTTTACTGTAGATACATTCTATTTTGCTCAAAAAATGCACAATCTGCCCACGGTTAATGCAAGCATTGCATATAACCTTTTATAAATGCCTACTTTGGAAACAGAACCAGTCTGACTCAAGTTTGGGATAGAGACAGACTCTAAATCAAGGCCCAGATCCAGGGTGGTGCTGTATGATCATCCAGAGTCAAGTTAAAGCACAAGATAGTTGATTAGATTTATAATGATTTTTAACTTTGACCACCCCAGTACAACAGCAGCACCTCTGCATCATCACTGGGCAGGGAATTCCACACATTCATATCCCTCTGGGTAAAGAGGTTCCTCTTCAGCTCAGTCCTAAATTTATTCTCCCTTATTTTGAGGCCATGATGCCTAATTCTTGTTTCACTTGCCAGTGAAAACAATCTCCCTGCTTCTATCTTATCGATTCCCTTCATAATTTTATATGTTTCTATAAGAACCCCCCTTATTCTTCTAAAGTCCAATGAGTAGAGTCCCAGTCTGCTCAATCTCTCCTCATAAGCCAACTGTCTGAACTCAGGAATCAACCGAGTCAACCTCCTATGCACCTTCACATGTTTAGAAAGTGAGATAGCATCACACAATGCTTTGTTGCCATGAGACACAATAATTAGAAACCCTTGCCACTTTAGTTCTTATGGTATTCTTTATTTATTTAATCTGGAAACAGAAAAGTAAAACCTGTTACAAAGAATTTAAGACAGAAAACTGGATACGCTAGGGTAGCAAATATCAGACCTCAATTTTCCCTTCATTAATGGTAATGAGATCAATACAATAGATCTATCAATAGGTATCACACTAAATGTGACAGCTTTAAATGCAACAGCAGAGCTGCAGTACCAGTTGGGTTTCTACATGATGAAGGGCTTTTGCCCGAAACGTCGATTTTCTTGCTCCTCAGATGCTGCCTGACCTGCTGTGCTTTTCCAGCACCACTCTGATCCTTCCTACATGATGTTGTCAGCTTTAGTGGAAGAAATCTGGCCAAGTAGACTCGCCTCCAGTACTGCTTATTTTGTGCCTCAACAGCCACTTAACTAATCAAGTAATAATAAACTACACTGTTCCATCAGGGAGCAGGAACTGCCAGAAATAAATCGAAGCAGTCATTTTCCAAATCTCCATTCAATGGTGCAGTCATTTCCAGATTGCAAAATAGAAAAAGAAAATGGATGTGTAGATTGGGACGTATCGGATTTAAAATGTTTTCTTTTGTATCTTAATTTTGAAATCTGAAATAAAAGATTTAAAAATTCTGTCCTTAATCTGCTCATGTGGATGCAATTGAGAAGTACATTTAAATGAATTACTTGATTGGTTGTAGTTGTCTTTCTGCTTGTGATTTATTTGGACTTCAAATCTTAGGATTTAGGGTTTCCTTTGAAGGAATAATAAAACATATAGTTGAATAGTTCATCTGACTTCTCAGCAATTCATTTGATCTACATTAAGTACACAGTGCTAAGCAGCAGTCAGGTGATTCATGTCTACATAAACTCAGCAGCCTGATTAGAAGCTGGATGGTAATTAGTTCGGTGGTTGCTCTTAACTTCAATGAAGCCCGTCCTTTCTAATTTTTGATGGCATTTAATCAATTAATTTAGCAATTGTAAGGATCTCTGCAATGTGGTTCACCACTTAAGACCATAAGACCATAAGACATAGGAGCGGAAGTAAGGCCATTCGGCCCATCGAGTCCACTCTGCCATTCAATCGTGGCTGATGGGCATTTCAACTCCACTTACCCGCATTCTCCCCGTAGCCCTTACTTCCTTGTGATATCAAGAATTTATCAATTTCTGCCTTGAAGACATTTAGCGTCCCAGCCTCCACTGCACTCTGTGGCAATGAATTCCACAGGCCCACCACTCTCTGGCTGAAGAAATGTCTCCGCATTTCTGTTCTGAATTTACCCCCTCTAATTCTAAGGCTGTGTCCACGGGTCCTAGTCTCCTCGCCTAACGGAAACAATTTCCTAGCGTCCACCCTCTCCAAGCCATGTATTATCTTGTAAGTTTCTATTAGATCTCCCCTTAATTTTCTAAACTCCAATGAATACAATCCCAGGATTCTTAGCCGTTCCTCATATGTTAGACCTACCATTCCAGGGATCATCCGTGTGAATCTTCGCTGTACACGCTCCAGTGCCAGTATGTCCTTCCTGAGGTGTGGGGACCAAAACTGGACACAGTACTCCAAATGGGGCTTAACCAGAGCTTTATAAAGTCTCAGTAGCACAACGATGCTTTTATATTACAACCCTCTTGAGATAAATGACAAGCTTTTGTGGTGCAGTGGTAATGTCCTGGCCTCTGGGCTAGGAGGTGGGTGCTCAAGTTCCACTGATACACTGCAACATGTCTGAGCAGGTTGATTAAAAAGTATCTATCCACATTAAATGGACAGAAGAATTTAACAATTCTATACTTAAACTGAATAGGTAAGGCATTTTCTACTTTCCCATTTTATCACACCATTCTCAAAAAGAATTTAAAATTGTAAGTGGCAATGGCAGAATTTTTGAAATGTCATGCAATTCAAGCACTCTTTTCAGATAGAAAAATGGAGTAGTGCAGCAAAAAGAAATTTGCTTATTTATTTGTTTGTGCCAATATTAATGTAACTCGACCACTATTGCTAATAAACAACAGGGCAGTTCATTACAGGTAGGCTGTGAAGATATTGGAGGCAAGTTCAGTTAACAATTTACCCTGGAAATATTGCTCAGTCTTACTTGTTTGTCTCTCAGGCAAAGTGACCATGTTCTTTATATGGGTTATATGGCAAGGTTTCGGCAGCTAATTGTTAGGGCTGAATGCACCCAGAAGGATCGATTGAAATAAGTACGGGAAACAACGAGTGGTTGAGTTTTAAATGAGTTGCTGTCTCAGGATTTCCTCCCTTTGTGTTTTTTTGCTACCTTAGGCATGTGCTTGCTTTTGAAGAAGGTTACTTTGATTTGTTAGTTATTTACACCAAGTGAAGCTTTATTTTCCCTTTGACACAATGAGGGTTCAGGACAGACTTGACCTCTCCATCAAACATTCACTTTGATCAGTGAGTATCAGGACAGTGACAGTAATATAACTACATAGAGTGACAGGTTTGATACTTTGTAGTGCTTGTATTCATGAGGTGTTCCTTTAAATCCAAATTGAAACAGAAGAAGCTTCTGGAAAGGGAGTAACTAACTTTTTTCTTCTGTAACATCAATTCTGAGATGTTAAATTCAGAATGAGGCTGCTATGGGAAAGAAAGTTTTTTAAAAAAAGTTAATTAAAGCTAATAGAGGTAGTGTTCTATTGCACTGCAGCAGGACAAGCTAAAATGCAGAATTCATATGAGGAGAAGCAAAAAAGCTCTTGACAAAAGATTTTATTTTCTTTGATTAAAAAAAATGAAAATAACAGCCCAGTAGTTCCTTGGGAAGTGATGATTTAGAAAGCTAAAATGAACTGAACCTGACAGCAGTCTGAATAACTTAAACATGACTAAGAGTTAAGATTTCTTGCAAAAGGCCAGATTGTCAACCAGGCATTTGGAAGTTCATAGAATCCCTATAGTGTGGAAGCAGGCCATTCAGCCCATTGAGTCCATATCAACCCTCTGAAGAGCATCCCTGTAACACTGTATTCCCCATAGTTAATCCACCTAGCCTATATACATGTCCCTGGTGCTGGGAGGCAGCATTGCTATCCACTGATCCACGATGCCACCCTGTCATTTGTAAAAGAATTTGGGGAAATTATGGTATCAGGACAGACATGACCTGAGATGGAGGTTACATAGATTTGTTTTTGTTGTGTATTATGTTTAAGCAGGAGACGGGGTGGAATATGGCTCCCAGTGAAAATGATTTGAGATCTAAATTAACAGATGCATAAAGTGAAAGTTCCTACAAACCGGAGAGTGCATTAAAGAATTTTGAAACAATACGTAAAGCAATATGTGCATAGGGAGTGAAGTCAGTGCTTCTAGTTTTGTGTGATATATCTTTAACATATTGATTATTTAAAGTACCATAAGATCATAAGACATAACAGCAGAAACAGGCCAATTCATGAAATCATGGCTGGTCTGATCATTCTCAACGCTACTTTGATGGGCAGAATGGCCTAATTTCTGCTCCTTTGTCTTACAGTCTTATTATCAAAAGGATTAAGGGTTATGGAGAGAAAGTGGGAGAATGGGGTTGAGAAACTTATCAGAAATGCTTGAATGGTGGAGCAGACTCATTGGGCTAAATGACCTAATTTTTGCTCCTATATCTTATGGTCTCACTTTCCTGCCTTTTCCACATAACCATTGATTCCCTTGCTGATCAAAAATCTGTCCATTTTAGCTTTGAATATAATTTATGATGCAGCCTCATAAAGCAGCATAAAGAGAATGTAGAATTCCAGGCGAGTGACCCACGTGCCTCATCAAACACCATCTGCCCCATCTGTTGTGGAGTCAGCATGGGACTATTTAATCACCACAGAATCTGGAGTGGAAGCAAGCCATCCTCATCCATGAGGGACTGCCAAAGCAGCAGTAGCAATTGCTAAAATTGCAGTGGTAAGACACACAGGAGGAAATTCAAATGGAGGAAGACAACCTTGGAAATGAGAAATTTTGAAATGGGAGAAACAGACTTGAATTCGAGAAAAGGAATAAGGAAAGACACAGAACTAGGATGGAAAACGCATAACTCATAGTCCACACCTTGGGAAGGAAAGGTGAGGATGACCAAAGACATTACCCCTGATTACTGATGTGGTGAGGTTTATTCACTTGGCACCTAAATTTCACAAGGAAGGAGTGGAAATGTCCTCCTTTACCTTTTGAGAAAGATGCCACACAATTTATGTGTTGTAAAGAAGATTGGATTGTGCTCCTGCATTGGGTTTTCAGAGGGAAAGCTTTCAAAACCCATTTCAGAAAGAATTCAGATGAATATGATAATGTAAAGATTGCTATTTCCGATACCTACAAATTGGTATCTGAGACCTCATGACAGAAATATAGAAATGTTACTAGAAAAGAGAATCTGGCATTTGTGGAATTTGCTACAGAGAAGGAAATGCTGTTTTGTGGTGTAGATCCATGGAGCTTGAATGAGATTTTACGAGGGTCATGAGTCTGCTAGAAGAATTTAAAAACAATAATCAGATCCCACCTGAACGACTGGAAAAAGTATGAATTAAGAGATGCGACAGAAATAGCCGATGGTTACAAAGTGTGCATTAGTAACAAGCAACTGTTGGGAAGCCTACAGAGAAACTTAAGAGTTAAAGGGCTTCTTGATGAAAATGAATCAGGTTCATTCTCATGAGGCAGATGGCCCAGGTAGGAAAAAAAACAAGTATAGGAAAACAAACAGGCACTTCTCAGGTTAGTGAAAGAAACGAAAAAGATAATGACCAGATAATCGGGGTGTTTTAGACTTACAGCTTTATTTATTTTAAATCTAGCACAAGCTGTTTCGTTAATTTGTATATTGGAAAATGACAACTCAGTTTCCCACAGGTCAGAAAATGTGCTTTAATGCTGGCATTGTAGGGGGAAGCTGGAAATCGAGGTTGGTTGCAGCTCATACAGCATTAGGCCATTTGAAGAAATACAAAGGAATATTGGTAAGTCCATAAAGGTTAATAAACCTTAACCTGCATGGATATAATATTTATAAGTAATTATGTATTGTTTTTGTCAATTAATCAGAGTATTGCACTGACAGCACAAGCTGACCTCTTTCTGTGAGCAAAGAAACTGACAGATGAAAGTGCTGATTGTGCATCTGATCTACTCAGCATTCAACACAATGACAAATTTGGAGTGGAGCAAAACATCAGTTTGAATGACAAGATCAATTATGCTTTTGTGGCTCTGGGGGTCAGACATGAAATGAGTTTGGACATTTTCAACTTTTTTTTTCCAAGTTGGCCTTACCATAAGACTGACCAATTCATCATAATGGAAGCTAAAAATCCATACAAGGCTTGGAGAGAGATTTAGAGAATGGGGACAAGCTGAGTTGTACATGCAGATGGCCAAATATTCCCAGCCTGAATGACATTGGCCGAGGTGAGAAAGTTGTGGAAATTGTGGGAGGTGGCCAGCAAGGAGCTCCTGGAAGTTGAGACCCGTTTTTCAACCAAGTATTGAATAGTGAGGTAAAATTCTCATGCATAAATAGTGAGAGGCTTATTTCCATGCATTAACATTCACTACTTGCTGGATAGAAACTAAATGTCAAAAATTCCCAACATGAAAATATGAGCAGTTACTTGGCAACTCCAGCCCACCACATGCACCTCCAGACCTCCATTATGGGCATCAGTATCAACAGCTCAGGCCATGCCCCATAGGCTGTGCTTGTATGCACTCCCTGCATCACTCACATACCAGATTGTTACTGCATATTTCCAAAACACACAGTAAAAATGAAGTCACCTCAGTCCTAGTGGACTACAAAGGCTGCTCTCTTATTAAATGAGAGACACTGGAAGTGTTATAACCTGAGCATCACTACATCCCAGGTGAGGGGAGAGATTGAGAAGTAAAGTACTTCATGGTGACTTCTGTCAGTGCAGAAATTGAATCCACATTTTTGGTGTTAGTCTATTGCAAGCCAGGCATCCAGCCAACTGAGCTAATGATCCACTTACAGTATACACCAACTTAATGCTACACCACCCCAACCCCACCCCCCCACCTTAAATTTTAAGGCACGGCCATTTACTTACAGCACATAAGACCATAAAACCATAAGACATAAGAGTGGAAGTAAGACCTTTCGGCCCATCAAGTCCACTCTGCCATTCAATCATAGCTGATGGGAATTTCAATGTCACTTACCCGTACTCTCTCTGGTGCCTGCACTAAATGCAGCCAGCATGTAGTGCAGGTGTGAGATAGATACAGCAAGATATCCGCCCTGTTTACTCCGGGCTGTGGACCTACAAGGCAAACAGCCTAGCTCTGTGACTGCACTAAAAGGCATGGCATGGCACAGTAGGCAAGGCAAGGTAAGTTAGGAGTGTTGTGAGCTTTTAGGTAGGCACGAAGTGAGTGAACATTAAGATAGCAAGTGGGCAGGCCTGAGATGCAGCTTGTGAGCTGGATGCCTGCTCCTGCCTCAAAGTGTAGGAGGGTCCTTCAAATGAATCAGAGGTGTGCCATGAAGGTTCTGGGAGGCAGGCAGTTATCAACATGTCCGATGCCAGTGTTCTTCAATGTGGAGTGAATGCAGCTGCCCAGGACCCGTACCCTGGGACATTGTTTCTGAGTGTCTGAGATGATGGTCCAGCAGTGAGCGGAAGTCACCAGGCACCTGCCTCTGACTTTCACGTCGAGAATTGCCGACGTCTACTTTGCTTGCAGCAGGTGGCAGAATAGGAAGCTGCATATTCATGAAATGAGATTTGTTGTTAGTAAGGCTGCTAGTAAGTGTAGGACAATGAAACAAGAATTTTATTTCACCATGTTGTCTATCAGAGCTACACCTCCGGATATGGGGCTGCCATTGCCCGAAGAGATTGTGTTCAGGAGGCACATGAAACTGACATTGCCATGCTACCAAACTTCCAAATTCCTGGAAATGCAGGGTACATTTCTTTGTAAACAAGGGAAGATTAAGATGGTGCATGTTTGGCATGAAGGTGCAGAACTACTTTAACTACAAGCAGGAGAAAAGGTCAGAGTCACACACTGTAATGGAAACACGGTGACCTGCAGGACATTTCAATGTTTATAGTGAACCCAGATATAATGAAGTTAACAGCTTAATGAAGCAACACTGAGGAGAAATCGAATCCAACCAGGGGAACTATAAAATACACTTGTTTTGCACAGTAAAAACAAAAGTGCGTATCAAGATGACAATAGTGTGATCAGAGACTAGAAAAATAACCAGTTTACCATTGATACATCTGCAGACCAACAACATCCAATGTCCGTGCAATTTAACTTGCAACATGTAAGAGTTATCTTAGATAAAAAGGACGTTGTGTTGTCACTGTTGGAATGATGTCCTTTTAACAGATCAAAATGCAAATGAGCCAAGTACCCAAATGTTGTCACGTGACCACAGGCCAAAGTCTCTGTACTTGAGGTACAGGCTGTGTCTGGACGTCACTCTGCACTTGATTCTCAGCATTTGATGATCCAAATATTGGATTGTCTGGCAAGGTCACAAGGTACTGATGCTCAGCTAAACTGTTATCCAGCATTTGATTAACCAAACAAAATACTGCCTGCCTGTGTCCTTTGGATAATTGAGGTTCCTCTGTATTACTTTAATTGTAAATAAAGTGACCAATGTTCTTTCATTAAATGGAATCAAAGTATCTCAGTGGTGTTACAGTGGAATATTATTACAACACCCATATTGCGAATCAAGACTACTCAATTAAGGCTAGTGGCTAAAATAGCTTTCACCTCACCCAGAATTTGCCATGCTGGATACAATAGGAATTAAAATGGGGAATTCACAATGAGGTAACATCATCATTAATAATTAAAGTAAAATCTCATGGAACAAGTTGGGGAAAAGTCTTAACATTGCAATGTTCAATAGTCTTGTCCAACCCTTAAAATGTATTCTCCAGCTGTTATAGAGGAGCATATCCTAAATCTTGTGACTTAATTTCCCTGATGTTTGTAATAGTGCAAGAACATGGCAATATGCCAAATTGCTTAGTAAATTGCAAATCATTTAGGATTGCCTTTTTTCACAATACTTAAATGCTTAGTGCCAATATTCCCTAATGAACAATTTTCTCCATATATCCTTATTCCTATTTCTAACCTGATAATATTTAGGATTTTTATTGTCAGTCTAAGCTGATTGGCGCTTACATCAATAAAATGTTCGTGCAGTTACATAACCTTGATCGTTCCTTTGTCATCACATGCAAAACGGAGTCTTTTTGCCTGCATTTCAATCTGCAACGTAATCAAAATTCACAGCCAAACGGAAGAGGCTGTCAATGCAAAATAAGTGCTTTGTATTACAGAGGTTTTACTGCAAAAATAGTCTATCTTGAATATTTCTCTCAGGTAATGACATCCTATTGGATTGCTGTCACTTCACACTGATTATCATGGTGTTTGTTTGGAAAAAATTGAATTGACAATAATGGAAATTCTATTTGTTCAACTCATGGCTTTCCGAAGAAAGCAATATTGAGTAATGATGGTTCATTGCCTCAAGGCGTTAGATTGCCACTGCACTTCCTCTGTAAATGGTCGCTGCAAAAAAAGTACTGTACATGAATTGACAAGAAAATGGAACATTAATCAGCCACAAGTTGTTTTGCACTCCTAAATTATGTTTATGCTATGATTTGACTCATTTGAATACTGATTGCCATTAATCCTGCTTAGCTAAATGCTTGATCAAATAAATGCAGCAGCTTATCTGAGGCACTGTTCATGCTGAGTCAGAGGATATGCTGAGCTGTGGCATCTGATGATTAAAGTATGCCAGTGATTTGCTGTGGTGTTCACAGAAGATAACAGATCATCCAGGTGATTGTGTTAAAATAAGGACGTTTATGTCACATCGAACATAATACCGGGACACTGACTTGGGATGACTAGTTTAATTGAATAGAATTCTGGATGTTGTACTGCTACTTTTGAAGATTAAACTCTACAGATGCCAAACAAAGAAAAGGAAGATTCAAATACAATTAAATGGCAAGAGACAGTCGATACCTTTAGCATGAATTAAGTTATAAAATTTAAAGAATCTTGCCTGAAGATGAACCCTCAGGTGATGGTGAGAGAGAACACAGTGTGCAAATAATTTGATTAAGTTAAGCCAGTGAAAAAGGTCTAAAGGCTGGGACTGGAGAGTTTGAGATTTAAAAGGGACTGGAAAGACTGGAACTTTTTTAACTGGAGCTTAGGAGGTTGAGGGATGACCTTAAATGAGGTTTAAATAATTATGAGGAGCATAAATAAAGTGAATGACAAGGATATTTTCTCTAGGGTGAGAGGGTTCAAATAGAGGGGCATATTTTAAGGTGAAAACAGAAAAAATTTAAAAAGACATGTGAGGCAACTTTTTCACAGAGAGAGTGGCTACTGTGTGGAATGAACTGCCAGAGAATGTGATGGATGCAGATACAGCTGCAACTTTCAAAAGACATTTGGATAAATTCATGAATAGGAAGGTTTGGAGAGAGATAGGCTAAGCACAGGCATGTGGGACAAGTTTACTTTGGAACATGGTTGGAGTGGACTGATTTGGCCGAAAGGTCTGTTTCCATGCTGTATGACTCAATTATTCTCTAACTGTATACAGAATGTGCAGAAGAGGTCTGTTCCATTCCTATGATAGTTGATTCTGTGGTTTGTGGAACTCCCAATGTAATGGCAGGAAATTCCAATAGCAGCTCACCAAGAGATGTGTCAAGATAGAATTGGCATTGACAGCAACAACATTCCTCCATTCTGAGGAAGGGTCACTGGAACTGAAACCTTAATTCTGATTTGTCACCAACAGTTGCTACCAGACCTGCAATTTCCAGCAATTTCTGATGGGGAGCATCTGCAGTTCTTTCAGTTTTTGTTAAGAATTGACATCATTCAGTACTAAATAATACTGTTAACAGGCACATTTAAAAAAAACCAACAGCCTCTTGCACATTACTAACATAAGGCATACATCTCATCATTGATGGTGGTTGCCAATTGGCTTAATGTCTGTTATTAGTAAATTGTTCAAGTGAATGGTTAAGAAAAAGCATTGAAATGTAAAACCCAGGAACATGAGTTGGCCAGTAGGTACTCGGAGCCTGCTCCACCATTCAACATAATCATGTTTGATCATCCTACTCAGTATCCTGTTCCCACTTTTGTACAAATATTTTTGATCTGTTTTGCATTAGGAACTATATCTCTCTCCTTCATAGCCCAAATTGCTTCTTATGGAAGAGAATGTTACCAATTTCGAGGTGAAAATCTTTCTCCTTATCTCTGTTCTAAAGGTCTGCCTTATGTCCTCAAACTATAAACTTTGGTTATGGACTCCCCAGTTTTCGGGAATATCTTTAATGTTTTTACCCTGTCTAGTTCCATTAGGATTTTATAGGTTTCTCTGAGATACCCTCTCACGCTTCTAATTTCCAGTGAATGTCTTTCTTTCTATTTCAGTCCTGCCATCCCATGAGTCAGTTTGATAAGTCTTTATTGTGCCCCCTCCATAACCAGAACATCCTTCCTCTAATAAGGAGATCATAACTGCATACAATACTCCAAGTGTGGTCTCATCAAGGCCTTGTACAATTGCAGGAAGACATCCTGGCTCTCTATTCAAATCCTCTTGCTATTAAAACCAGCATACTATTTGTCTTTTTCACTGCCTACTGCACCTGCATGCTTACTTTCAGACAAGGATACCCAAGTCTTCTTGCCCATCCTCTTTCCCATTCTATCTACATTCAGATAATAATCCACCTTCCTATTTGTTATCAAAGTGGATAACTTCACACTTATCCACATTATGCTGCACCCCCATGTATTTGCCCACTTTCACTCAACTTGTCAAATTTATACTGAAGCACCTTTTCATCCTCCTTGCAGTCGACCCCTCCTGCCACCTTGGCGTCTGCAAACTTTGAAAATTTATACTTAGTTCTCATCTAGATCATAAATTTACATTGTGAATAGCTAGGAATCAAGCACTCATCCCTATGATAGCCCACTCAGAAATTGACCTGCTTTTCCTAATCTGTGTTTCCTATTGGCCAGCCATTCACTATCCATGTCAGTTGACTACCCTCAATCTCATGTGTTTTAATTTTACATGCTAATCTATTATTTGGGACCTAATCAAATGACTATTGAAAGTCCAAGTAAACCACATCCACTGGTTGCCCCGTATCAAATGTACTAGTTACATCTTAGAGTCATAGAGTCCCACAGCACAGAGACAGGCCCTTTGTCCCAAACTGGTCCTTGCCGATCAAAATGGCCATCCATCCTAACCCAATTTCTTGCACTTGGCCCATATCCTTCAAATCCTTTCCTATCCATGTATTTGTCCAAATGCCTTTAAATGTTATCAATGTACCCCCGTCTCAACCACTTCTACCGGCAACTCATTCCATATGCATACCACTCTCTGCATAAAAACGTTGCCCCTCAGGTTCCCTTTTATTCTTTCCCCTCCAATTTAAACTGATGCCTTCTAGTCCTCGATTCCCCAAGCTTGGGAAAAGACAGAGTGCATTCAACCTATCCATGCCCCTCTCGACCTCTGTTCGGTTCCCCCCTTAATCTCCTATGCTCTAAAGAAAACAAGTCCTGCCTTGTCCAACCTCTTCCTATAACTCAGACCATTGAGTCCAGGCAACATCCTTGTTCAAAAATAAAATTTTGACAGATTTATAAGTAATGATTTCCCTTTGCAAATCCATGCTGACTTTGTCCGATCCTGTCAAAAGGGTGGGCAAATGGAACGTTGGCCAGGAATAAAACCCAAAATAGCAAGGTTTTGCTAAATCTCTCCAAGGCACAAATCAGATCATAGCTGGAAGACTATGAATAGTTTTGAGCCCCTTACCAAAGGAAGCTATGCTGGCACTTGAGGCAGTCCAGAGGTGATTCACTAAGCTGATACCAAATATGGAGGGTCTGTTTTATGAGGAGAGGTTGAGTAGTTTGAGCCTGTACTCATTGGAATATAGAAGAAAGAGAGGTGCCATTATTAAAACATTTGTGATTCTTAGGGGACTTGACAGCAGTGATGTGCAAAAGGTTGTTTCCATCGTAGGAGAGTCTAGGACCAGTTGGCATAATTATAGAATAAGGGCTGCATAATTAAAACAGATAATTAAAATGAGGAGTAAGTTCTTCTTTGAGGGTAGTGTATCTGTGGAATTCCTTACTGCAAAGAGCAGTCAAGGCTGAGTCATTAATTATTTTCAAGGTTGTAATACACAGATTTTTAATCAGTAAGGTTATCAAGGGTTAAGGAGGAAATGGCAGGCAAGTAGAGATAAGGATTATTAAAAGTTCCATGATCTCATTGAATGTTGGAGCAGACCCTACTTCTGTCTCTACAACTTATGTCACAAAGTCATAGATTCATAGAATCATACAGCACAGGAAAACAGACCCTTTGTTCCAACTCATCCATGCCATCCAAGTTTCCCAAACTAAAGTGGCCCCACTTGCCTACATTTGGTCTATATCCCTCTAATCCTTTCCTATTCATGTGATTGTCCAAATGTCTTTTAACTATTGTAACTTTCCCAGTATCTACGCCTTCCTCTAACATTTCATTCCATATACAAAACACGCTCCATGTGAAAAGGTTGCTCATGTCCCTTCTAAATCTTTCTCCTCTCTCCTTAAAAAATGTCAACGAGTTTTGAACTCTCCCATCAAGGGAAAAGAACTTCACTATTCACCGTATCTCTGCCTGCCATACTTTTATAAGCCTTGATAAGATCATCCCTTAATCTCCTACACTCCAGTGAAAAAAGTCCCAACCTATCCAGCCTCTCCTTATTACCCAAACAACCAACAAAAGCTCTCCATGCTATCCACACCAACCTTCATGTCATCGGCAAACTTACTAACCCACCCTTCCACTTGCTCATCCCAAGTCATTTATATAAATCACAAAGGGCAGAGGTCCCCGAACAGATCCCTGCGGAACACCACTAGTCACCGAGCTCCAGGCCAAATATTTTCCATCTACTAGCACCCTCTGTCTTCTATGGGCCAGCCAATTCTGTACCCAGACAGTCAAATTTCCCTGGATCCCATGCTTCCTTACTTTCTGAATAAGCCTACCATGAGGAACCTCATCAAATGCCTTGCTAACATCTATGTACACCACATCCGCTGGTCTACCTTCATCAACATGTTTTGTCACATTCTCAAAGAATTCAATAAGGCTAGTGAGGCATGACCTGCCCCTTAGAAAGCCATGCTGACTATCTCTAATCAAACTATGATTTTCCAAGAAAGCATAAATCCTGTCTCTAAGAATCGTCTCCTATAATTTGCTCACCATGGCTATAAGATGACGTCTCTGTAATTCCCAGGGTTATCTGTATTCCTTTTCTTGAAGAAGGGAATAACATTTGCCATTGTCCAATCATTTGATACTATCCAGTGGACAGTGAGGACACAAAGATCATCGCCAAAGGTGCAGCAATCTCTTCTCTCGCTTTTTGTATATATCCCATCTGGACCAGGGGACTTATCTATCCTCATGATTTTCAAAATTCCAGCACATTCTCCTTCTTAACATCAACCTGTTCGAGCTTTCCAGCCTGTTTCATGCAGTCCTTACAAATGACAAGGTCCCTGGTGAATACTGAAGCAAAGTATTCATTAAGGACCTCCCCTACCTCCTATGACCCCAGGCACAAATTCCCTCCACTATCGCTGATCAGCCCTATTAGCACTCTGACCATCCTTTTGTTCCTTATCTTAGATAACCACTAATTTTGATATCATCTGCAAACTTTCTAACCATTTCTCCTAAAGTCACATCTAACTTTGTTTCTATAAATGATAAACACCAGTGGACCCATCATCTGTCCTTGAGGAACACTGCTGGTCACAGCCCTCCAGTCTGAAAAACAACCCTCCACCACCACCCTCTGTCTCCTATTTTGTATCCAATTGACAAGCTCTCCCTGAATTACATGTGATTTAACTTTTCAATTCAGTCCACCATGTGGAACCTTGTCAAAGGCTTTACTAAAGTCCACGTAGTAGAGTCTACCACTTTGCCCTCTCCAATCCTTTTGGTTACTCTCTCAAAAAAACTCAATAAAGTTTGTGATGCATAATTTCCCATGCACACTGCCATGCTGACTCTGCCCAATCAGACCTTGTCTCTCCAAATGCATGTTAATCCAATCTTTCCTTCAACAACCTACTCAGCATACTGATATCAGACTCACCACTCCATAGTTCCTAAGCTTTTCCTTACAGCCTTCAATTATGGTTGAAGGATTCTTGCATATTTTAAAAGCAAATAGACTGATGATCATTCTAAGTACTATTTACCCAGCTATATATTCAAGCAGTAACGGAAGTCCAGTTTACAGACATGCTGGTGTCAATGATTGTGTACAAATGAAGTTTTGGCTTGCAATGGATTGCTAATTGGTCTTTGAAATAGTTAGTAGGTATTAATGACAAAGGCCTTCTGCTTGCCAATAAATATGTGATTATCTTCCAAGGTGCTCAACAATGTGGGGGTTTGCAAGTTTTGGCAGAAATCATCATATCTGTACAAAGGCAGAAATGGTCTCTTTTCCATGCAGTCAAAAGTATCTCAAGCCTGAACGATAGCTAATTTATTTCCCCTTTCAAGTTGTTGCAAACTTTAACTTTTAATTGATAAGTCAAAGAACTTTAGAAATTGGAACCGGTCATTCTATGCTTCCTGAAAACAGGTGAACATGTTTGGAGAAAGAGGATCCATCAATAGCACCCTGATCAGCACGAGAATCTTCTTCTCAAACCCATTGGGCCAGTACAACAGAGCTACCTTCTTCCCTTACATAACACTCGTTTTCTATTCCTGTTTATATCTGTATGTATGCATGTATGTGCATAATTTATAAGGTTGTTAAAGTTTTAGCTGTTTGATTTGTATGCCAGTGGTTCATAGTTGTTTATCAGTAGCTATACTATTTATTACTAATAAATAGTCAATCTTGTCACGTACAGAAACATGGTCCATGTTTTGTATCAATCTGGATCTCAACTGAAGTATTCAAAAGGGCATTGGATGGTAATTTGGATAGAAATAATGTGTAAAAGCATGGTGACAAAGCAGGAGATTGTCATTATGTAATGTTGCTTGTTTGAGGAGCTGCTGAATGTACGATGGGCCAAATATCTCCTTCTGAGCCATAACATTTCTGTGAAGACTGGTAAATTGCAGGATTTTGCTTATTTTTAATAATCTTTAACTTTCCTGATGACTCCCGGAATAGTAGGGCTTGATTTACTGTGCATTAATCCAAGTTACACTTGCAACCTGATCAAGCAACATATCCTCCAATTTTCTGTAAACAACATAAGAGCAGATGACGTAGAATTGCAAAGAAGATACAGCACAGAAACTGACCTATCAACCTAACTGTACACAGTGCAGCCTAGCCCCAATATAGCCTGACCCAGTCAGCATGTATAGGTCGGTGCAGTTTGTGTGTATGTTCCAAAAAATGTGTATATGCTCCATGTGAACCTGCTGCCACTGGTCTTACTTACATTTAGTATAGCTATCTATTCTGTTCTTCCCCCAAATATTTTTACAATAATCTCTTCTACAGTAGTTGCAAGTTGTACTATAGTGCAAAAGCTGTATAGAATCCCTAGAGTGTGGAAGTAGGCTATTTGGCCTATTAAGTATACACTGACCCTCTGCAGAGCATTCCACTCAGACCCACACAGCTATCCCTGTAACCCTGTCTTTCCCATGGCTGATCCACTTAACCTACAGATCTTTGGACTGTGGGAGGAAACTCAAACAGACACAGGGGGAGAATGTGCAAAATCAACACCAATAGTTGCCCAAGGGTGGAATTGAGCCCAGGTCTTTGGTGTTGTGAGCAGCAGTGCTAACCACTAAGACACCATGTTGCTCAAAGTGTAGCTGGTGATCTCTTTAAATGTATAGATCTTTATTCATTCAACCACCAGGATAACACTCAAGCTGTGAAGTTGAAATTGTGTTTCAGGATTAGAATCTGTAATGAGGAGAATTTAGTGATGTAAGCCCATGTCCTGTGATTCTCTGAAAGAATGCATTACAAGATCAACACATTGCACCTTGATGCAACATTGAAAATTCTTGATGCACAATTTTTTTTTAATTTTCCTGTCTGGATTAAACATTAACAGGTTTGTGTTCCCAATTACATCAAGGCTAATGGATACTTCTTGATGATTTACAAGGCAGTAATCTCATTCAAGGGAATTAGATGTCATAAGGCAGGAGATCAAAGCTTTCAGTTTGTCATCTGAACCTCTTGACTGGATTACTGCTTTACATTCAATGGGAGGTGCCTACTATTAAGAATGTCTGCTGACGGATTTTTTTTAACATTGAAAATTATTTTTTTAAAAAGCACAGGTAATCTCTTAGAAGTGTCCTTCAGAAGTTGTTGCTAAAATACTTACTTTTGGATGGACATTTTATGACTATACACAAAGTCAACCTTTAGAATTTCAATATTTCAACACACTGAATGACACTATATCCAGCAAGGATCAAGTGCAGACTCCTGGTTAGCTCAGTCTTAACATAATTTCCAATATTAGAAACAGATGCCTTTAACACCAATCTGAATGCATCAACTTTCCATTCAAACCATCCTTAATTTGTCCCCTGGCAAAACAGGCAATTTAGGGACAAAATTTCATTTTTGTATTAATGGGCTGACTTTAAATCAGAATGACAGTTGGTTAGACCATAAACCAGCAATAGGGGCCTCAGAGGGTTCAAATCCATGGTGTCTCATTTTCATATGTGTGAGCAACAGAAGTGGAATAGTCCTTACTTGGGGGAAGTTAAAGGAAGCAGACTGCACGGAGATACAGATTGAGAGATGGAAAGATGGGTATACTGGGACATGAAGAGAGATAACTTTCTATTGGCAGCCTAGAGAAGTACTTAAGTTCTTTTGGATCCAGAGTCAATTAAAGTGTACTGATTTACCTTTAATTGTGTATGTTGCCTCTCTGCTACCCACTCTGCTTTTTCTTGGCAAGTGTAAATAACATGAGTGAATCATATTTGCTTGTAGTTTTGGTGTTTGCCTTTTCTCAGTGCAGTACGCATTGAAACCACTTGTAGCAGCTCTTTGCACTAGTTTGCCTAGATAGGAAACCACAGCAATGTTTTCACTACCCAGGCATTTAATTAAAATAATCAACAGCTATGCCTCAATGATATTGTTAGAGTCTGACATGTCCCTTTAAAGAAGCCTCCTAAAGGCCATTAACTCTTCCTCCTCTTCAGAGGAGCAAACTGAAACCAACTTAGAGATCCAGTTTGTTACCTTGGTGAATGAGGGCAAGGATAATTGTAACTGCATTCTCACTTATCTACCTTTGACCTCGTTAAATTTGCCCCAAGCAAAGAAAAATAAAGATTTAAGAAAAATCCTACCCATTGCAAGCAAACAATATGAAATTCAAATTAGTTTTGCATTAATATCCATACTTACTCACTCTTGGGTTGAATACTAAGCTCATTTTCTGAACAATGGGGGTAACCAACTATAGATAAAACCTAAAATCCTCACTCTCTCCTGTGTCCCCTACATGAACATTCTGACTGGCATTGCTATAATGTATTAATGCAGCAACTGAAAATTCTTGGTCTAACTAGTGAAATGATAAGATGATATTAGACATTTTCTCACTTTTAAGCCATTAATGACATTAAACATTGCTAAAAGGAGGCATGATGCTGAGGCTTTTCATCTTGCACTCATTGGAATAAAAGGCAAGAAACAGGTTTGAATAAGGGGAAACCAATTATATAGTATGAGAAGAGGGGAGTGATTGTTTGGGTCATCATTGACCAATTGCTACTTCATCTCCATGGCAACTTCCGGACCAATCCAAATCTACCTTCTTGGCCTGAGAATTAAAATTGACAAGTAACTGCTCTTGCATCTTTCTTCTGAGTACAAGACAAAAACAATTCAAATTCTTGTCACCTTTTTGCAATGTTTAAGTTCAATTAAGTTATTAATTCAAGATATTCTTTTGCTACATTCAGGTGAGGAGTGGACATCAGCTCCCTTTTTTTAATACCTCTTAAAAATTCTTTTAATACCTCCTTAAAAAAGAAATTTTTAACATTTCTTTATTGCACACAGCTGTCATACTTCAGTCAAAATGTAGTTTGTGAGAAAAATGAAAGATCAAATTATCAATGACTTCTTGACTGATAAAAGAGGAATTTTATTACTTTATAACTCCAAAAAAAAATATGACATCAAACACAGGTAAGAAACCTAAAGTAGAGAGTGTTTGGTGCACGCAAAATAAAGGTTATGTAATTTAAGAGTTCTTTGACTTCTTGAGATAGTACACTCTAAGCTGAGATTGCAGTTTAATGATTGATTTGTATCCTCAGCAGTATCAGAATCTATGTGTGTTTGAGTTCTCACTGAATAGTTATTCTTCCAATTTGATTCTTCACTGGTTATCATTATTTGTGATGATGAGACAAACAAGCAAAGGGAGAAAGTTACAAATTCATTTCGCTTCTGTCTGTTCTGCCATTTAAAAGCAGCTGTTGAAATATAGTTCAATGTGTATTCTAGAATCTTGCTCCATGGGGTGTCCATGACTAGTTATCTGACAAGCAAGCTTTTCATCTTCCATTATGTGCAATTATCATACACCTGTGAATAAAACAGGAGATGAGAACTTCTTGACACTGACTCAGTTGCTGTGGTGTTGGCACAGACCGTTCAATTTATTCCACCTGGGTGTCTCAAAGTTTGCCTCAAGCTGTGTTCAGGTGATTATGGCAGCCATTTTAGATTCAGCTTTCTTCTTTTGTGAAAATAACTTTACTTCATGACAGCTCTCACATTTTACAAATGGCTGATGGAAATTAAAAGTCAATAGTCCACATTTACCACTATTAATGGAAGAAGGTTCCTGGAATATTTCTTGTTTATTGATATGACATGATAGTTGTATGAAGGGAACAATAAGTTAAAGAAGAAAGGTTTATTTCAGCAAAGATTTCTCCAGTGTGGAATTGTATCTGTGTTACTGCTGAGCTGTTAACACAATGTTAAAATGTAACGCAATGAGCACTAGCTATGTTATAAGGTGTAATAACAATATTGCACTATTACAGATTTTATTTGATCGTGAATTATAAAAACAAAAAATCCACGTGTTCAAATGTTTTTTTTGGAATAATGTTCTTTTATAAAGAAATGCTATTAGTAAGATTTTAAGACATACTATTGTATTAAAGGAATAATGAAACACCACAATTGCACAGAATTGAACAGCATTTTGTGAATCACTTCCAGAGAGTTGGTTGAAGAATCACTGAAAGCTCAGAGAGATGTTGCGACACACAATATAGGACTTGGGCATTGTAGATGGAGATGAACATTGCGTCCTAGCAGAAACTTATTTTCTCCCTGTTAAAGGAGACTAAGTATTTGGTCACACTGCCAGCTATCACCAACAAGGAAGCATTTCTGCTTCCACTTAAGTGACTGTATCATTTGCTTAGATTGGATTTCATAGCAGCTAAATTTAGCCAGTATGTATTGACAGAACTGTGTAACACAGATACCTGGTGGCATTCTCAAGAAGATTGATCTCATTGAGCACTGATTAGGGGATTGATGCCAGTAATTTAAAAATACACTGTCAAGGAGCAGCCGAAAGCATAAAGCAAGTTGCAGAATTGGTCTGTCTCAGGATCATATTCCAGTATTTTCACACTAGACTAGTCCAGAAATGAAGTATTGAAGATCACCAAGTCTCCCCAAATGGCTAGCAAATCTGAGGTTCAAATGTGTTCCAAGTGTATCAGCAATGTAGTTGCTTACAGCAATGTATTATTTATACAACTTTACTACTGAGGCTGATCGCATTAACTGCACAATGGAATTTATGCTTGCAATATCTTGACTTTACCATTAAAGGCAACTGCTTGACAATAAGACAAATCTTATTAATAGTAATGCGGAATACTCTGGAGAGGTGAGTACAATTTTCAAGTGAAACAGGTTATTACTGTAATGGAAACTGATGGTATATTGTGAAGGAGGTTGAAGCTTTCGCATGCTTTATCTTGCAAGTTTTACATGAAGCAATCTTTGTGTTTTGCAATAATCTTTAGCAGTATCTCACAGTAAATAATAAATCATTTAAATAACCGAGTGTCAGCCCTACCTAAAAATCTTGACTAATTTTTAAAAATGGTAAGCTACTTCTGGATGACTGAAGTATAAACTAATTACATTTGAACTAATGAAACAAATACAACAGTACCCTGGAGCCTGAAACATCCCATTGGAATATACTGCTGGTGTAAAATGCAGTGTGTACAGTTATTAGTCATGTCGCTGTACATAACTGTTTTGACAGCACTGTACATTCTTAACTGCTATTGATAATGAGACTGCCGGTGTGTGTTGTATTTGTTCAGGTGGCATGCATTCAGGTTTTTAATGCACTTTTGACTCAATTAGATAATCTTGAGATGGGACTCTATCTGAGCTAATACTCTGGGCTCAGCCTCATGTTTTCCAGTGCATGGAAGCCAAGCAATCTTACATTGCAGTCTTTAAACATTTCATCTTTGTTCTGTGAGGCCGAAATGACATTTCACCATCCTGGAGTGTTTGGTAGGATTTTGGTTGCTGACTGCATGTCAAAGTTCTTTCTTACAAATAAGAACAGGATACATTCAATGCATCTGAGTTTTGTGAAGTTGCTGGCTCTTGTTGCTTTTAGGCTTTACCCCAGAATGTACTTACTTTTGAAGGAGGCCAAAACATTTTATTTGGCTGTGCCAGGTAAAAAAACCATGAAGTAAGCTTCTCCCAGAGCTCAAAGGCAATATCAAAGATGAAGCTTTCAGAGTTATTATTGTGCTTTCTTTGACCACCAGACTCGAACCTTTCATAGCAGATTCACTTTGATAAATGAGTGTCAGGCATTCAGGCAACATGACCAGTACAACACAGTCCTTAATATATCTTAACATGGTCTGGTTACCTGACATGACAGCTTGTGTAAGCAGCACAGTACTTTGTCCTGTTGTCTGATTTTCAGAAGCTTCCAAAAGCTTGTCAACTGAAATTGGTTGAGTTTCTAGATGTCACATGGGTGACATCTATATTTGCCAAAAATATAGACAGCCCAAGAGAAAGCTCATTCCTGAAGAAGGGCTGATGCCCGAAACGTCGATCCTCCTGCTCCTCAGATGCTGCCTGGCCTGCTGTGTTTTTCCAGCACCACATTTTTTCAGCCCAAGAGAATGTGAAGCTAAGATAAGTGAATTTATCCACCTCTGACCGGTTGTGACCATGGACCGAAATGCAAGACATAAGCTAGATCTTTCTGATAGAAAGCCAATATGTTCCATTTTACTTCCTTGTGTCGAGGTTGAAGTATCCACCTGCTTAGAGAAAGAAGTCCATATCATTGTCTATCCAGTTCTGAACCAGCTGCTAGATGATAGATATTGGCAAAATGGAAATTGTAAAATTATTTTGAGACTTTGAGCAAGTTGTCTGTGCAGTATTTGATTCTGATGCCAGGATTGTCATCATGGAAGGCATTGGAGAGCATGGCAAACAAAGATATGGTGAAATGAATGGCTGTGAGCCCACAGCTCTGTTTAACTCCATCAGTGCTTGGAAATAGGTCAGAATATTCATTATCCACACATGTATGAAAATGTAGTCGTGGAATTATGTTGAATTTCTCAGGGCAGCTGGATTTTTCCATAATCTTCCAAAAGCCCTCAAGGCTGATTATATGTCAATGGTTTTAGTCAGATCAACAAGGTCCGTGTTCCATATTTGGCATCTCTCCTGGAGCTTTCTAACGCAAATACCACCCCACTGGTTCTCTGTTCCCTGTTCCCTTTTTGAATCTGCACAGACCTTGTGGCAGTATGTCCCAGTCAAGATTAGCACTAAATTGTTGAGAAGAATCGTTATCAATATGGTACTGGTAATGGAGAGGAATAATATTCCTATACAGCTGAATTGGAATATGTTCCCAATGTTTGTCAACTAGGTATAGTCATTCTTCTTATGGTCTTACCAGTGAACAGATTTCAAATGTTAAAACCGAATTGTTTTTAAACAGACACAGAACTGTTCAAAGAAGGCTGCAAGCAAGGTCATACAGTCATAGAGTTGTAGAGATGTACAGCATGGAAACAGACCCTTTGGTCCAACTCGTCCATGCCGACCAGATATCCTAATCTAACTTTGTCCCATTTGCCAGCACTTAGCCCATATTCGTCTAAACCCTTCCTTTTCATATACCCATCCAGATGCCTTTTAAATGTTGTAATTGTACCAGCCTCCACCACTTCCTCTGGCAGTTCATTCCATACATGTACCACCCTCTATGTGAAAAGGTTGCCCCTTAAGACCCTTTTATGTCTTTCCCCTCTCACCCTAAATCTATGCCCTCCAGTTCTGGACTCCACCACTCCAGGGAAAGAACCTTGTCTGTTTATCCTGTTCATACACTTCATGATTTTAGAAACCTCTATAACATCATCCCTCAGTCTCCGACACTCCAGGGAAAACAGTACCAGCCTATTCAACATCTCCTTATAGCTCAAATCCTCCAACCCAACCAACATCCTTTTAAATCTTTTCTGAACCCTTTCAAGTTTCACAACATTCTTCCGATAGGAAGGAGACCAGAATTGCATGCAATGTTCCAACAGTGGCCTAATCAATGTCCTGTACAGCTGTAACATGGCCTCCCAATTCCTGTACTCAATACTCTGACCAATAAAGGAAAGCATACCAAACATCATCTTCACTATCCTATCTACCTGTGACTCCATTTTCAAGGAACTATGAACCTGCACTCCAAGGTTTTTTTGTTCAGCAACATTTCCCAGGACACTACCATTAAGTGTATAAGTCCTGCTCTGATTTACTTTTCCAAAATGCAGCACCTCACATTTATCTAAATTAAACTCCTAGGCCCATTGACCCATCTAATCAAGATCCCATTGTACTCTGAGGTAACCTTCTTCGCTGTCCACTACCGCTCCAATTTTGGTGTCATCTACAAACTTACTGACTATACTTCCTATGCTCACATTCAAGTCATTTTCATAAATAATGAAAAGTAATGGACCTGGCACTGAACCTTGTGGCCCACCTGTGGCCAGAGGCCTCCAATCTGAAAAACAACCCTCTTCCACCATCCTCTGTCTTCTACCATCGAGGCAGCTCTGTATCCAAATGGCTAGTTCTCTCTGTATTCCATGAGATCTAACCTTGCTGACCAGTCTCCCATGAGGAACCTTGTTGAACGCCTTACTGAAGTCCAGATAGAACACGTCTAGCCTAATCAATCCTCCTCAAAAAATTCAATCAAGTTCATGAGACATGATTTCCCATGCACAAAGCCATGCTGACTATCCCTACTCAGTCTTTGCCTTTCTAAATATATGTAAATCCTGTCCCTCAGGATTGCTTTCAACAACATGCCCACCACCAAAGTCAGGCTCACCAGTCTATAGTTCCCCAGTTTTTCCTTACCACCTTTCTCAGCCAACCTCCAGTCTTCTGGCACCTTACCTGTGACTATTCATGATACAAATATCTCAGCAAGAGGCCCAGCAATCACCTCCCTAGCTTCCCACAGAATTCTAGGGTACACCTGATCAGGTCCTGGGGGTTTACCCACTTTTATGCATTTCAAGACACCCAGCACTTCCTCCTCTAGAATATGGACATTTTTCAAGATGTCACCATCTATTTCTCCACATTCTATATCTTCCACGTCCTTCTCCACAGTAAACACTGATGCAAAATACTTGTTTAGTATCTGCCCCATCTCTTGCGGCTCCACACAAAGGCTGCCTTGCTGATCCTTGAGGGGTCTATTCTCTCCCTAGTTAACCTTCTGTCTTTAATGTATTTATAAAATATCTTTGGATTCTCCTTCAACCTATTTGCCAACAATATCTCATGTCCCCTTTTTGCCCTCCTGATTTCCCTCTCAAGTATTTTCCAACTGCCTTTATACTCTTCTAAGGATTCACTTGATCTATCCTGTATATACCTGACATATGCTTCTTTCTTTTTATTAACCAAAACTTCTATTGCTCTAGTCATCCAGCATTCCCTACACCTACCGCTCTTTCCTTTCATCCTAACAAGAATATACTGTCTCTGGACTCTCGTTATCTCATTTTTGAAGGCTTCCCATTTTCCAGCTGTCCCTTTACCTGCGAACATCTATGCCCAATCAGCTTTTGAAAGTTCTTGCTGAACACCATCAAAATTAGCCTTCCTCCCATTTAGAACTTCAAATGTTAGATATGATCTATGCTTTTCCATCACTTATCAAAAACAAATAGAATTATGGTCGCTGGCCCCAAAGTACTTCCCCACTGACACCTCAGTCACCTGCCTTGTCTTATTTCACAAGAGTAGGCCACGTTTTGCACCTTGTCTAGTAGATACATCCATTTACTGACTCAGAAAATTTTCTTGTACACATTTAACAAATTTCTCTCTGTCTAAACCCCTTAACACTGTGGCAGACCCAATCGATGTTTGGAAAGTTAAAATTCCCTACCATAACTACACTATTATTGTTACAGATAACTGAAATCTCCTTACAAATTTGTTTCTCAATTTCCCTCTGGCTATTAGGGGTTCTATAATGCAATCCCAATAAAGTGATCATCCCTTTCTTACTTCTCAGTTCCACTCAAGTAGGTTCCCTGGATGTATTTCCAGGAATATCCTCCCTAAGTACAGCAGTAATGTTATCCCTTGTCAAAAACACTACTCCTGCTCCTTTCTTGCCTCAGTTTCTATCTTTCCTTTCACACCTCAGTTTCTATCTTTCCTTTCACATTTGTAACCTGAAACATTAAGCTGCAAGTCCTGTCCATCCCGGAGACAGATTTCTATAATTGTTTTGATATCACAGTCCCATTTTCCTTGAATTCCTTGAATTCATCTGCCTTCCCTGTTAGGCCTCTTAGGTGGATAATTACCACCTGCTGAAGGAGCAGCACTCCGAAAGCTAGTTCTTCTAAAGAAACTTGTTGGACTGTAGCTTGGTGTTGTGTGATTTTAAACTTCATAAAGCAAAGGCAGTAACTGTGTAGATTCATTGCTATGACAATTAACAGTATAGGTTGCTTTTTTTCTCTCACTGACCATGTGGTTGCTGACTTTTGTGTGTCTTCCTCCTTTTAAAAGTACTGTTGTTTTGATCTTATTCCCCAAAGTTCCGTGCAAACTCCACACAGTCAGTCGCCTGAGTCGGGAATTGAACCCAGGTCTCTGGTGCTGTGAGGCAGCAGTGCTAACCACTGTGCTACCGTGCCGCCCAATACGTTGTTTTGATCTTATTCCCCAAAGTTCCAAAACAAAGCAACAGCATATAAAACTGTAATTGCTGCTCCTGGAATTTGAGGAAATTGCCTCCAACACCTAAAATATCTCAAAAAAAGGAGCTGCTCTTTCAGCCATAACTTTTCAACTTAAATGTAAGTTATCTATCTTATGGAAAGTTTCAAATTAAATTATAATGGATGATGCCTTGAATGGATGTGTGAAACTAATACTGTTCTGTGGAACTCCACACCTAACGTATTTGAAGTTTACTCTAAAACACAAATGTTAGACTCTGTCTCCAATTTTGCATTGTAACAAATGATAGCTTTTTGAGATCAGCTATCCACAAGTTTGAAAGGTTCACCATTTACCTTGTATCAATGTCCTGTGCCCATGTGACCTAAACTAGTTCTCTGCCACTGATTGAAAATGGTTCCTTTCTGTTTGTTCAAAAAACGTGGAAGATATAAGGCAGTCTAAAAAATAACATCAGTAAGACTGCAAATGCAGAGAAAGATTGTACCACATTTGCTTAAAAGTCTTTTGTAAGCCCCTAGCTTTTTCTCCAGGGTTCCACATTCATCTGCAAAGAAGTTGGGCCTCTGAATACATTTGCCATGAATAAATGTCTATATGATCTGATGAGCAGTCCTTTCGTGTAAGCGACTTTACAGTTGAATCCAGTTTTGACCACAGCAATCTGAATTTACCTGAACTGCAATTTCAGAGTGGAAAAAAGGCCTCCTCCTTCACTTGACACTAAAAGACATGAATTTAGGTTTTTAATTGAACGTAAAAGTTTTAAGACTTATAGAAGAGTACTATCTTTTTTAATTGTATTTGTTTTGAGTGTGTAACATATCACCGTTAAAAATCACACAACACCAGGTTATAGTCCGACAGGTTTAATTGCTCCGAAAGCTAGTGTGCTTCCAATTAAACCTGTTGGACTATAACCTGGTGTTGTGTGATTTTTAACTTTGTACACCCCAGTCCAACACCGGCATCTCCAAATCATAACATATCACTGTAATTTTTAAGGAGTGTGCAAAGTTTATGATTAATAACTTTTAAACTAATGAGACACAAGCTGAGGTTTGGGAACATGCACATCTTTTTTTTCAATAAGAAACCACAGTGATGTTGACAGAAGAGAAGAGAATTGAAGGTTTCAGTTAATCTCCCTCCTCTGTCACAACAGTATACACCTTGCCTGTCACAGCCTAGCAACCGTTACAAATTATTTGGTAACATTCGGATGGCTGGAAAAGATTACACTCCAGCTTGTTCATTGTAGACATATACTGCAGTTATAATGGAGCTGATGTCTAATCATGACAACCAATCTTTCTACCTCTTTGTCTACAAAACTTAGTCACGAGGGTAGGAATTCACATCAAGCTTTGGGCAGCATTGGTTGAATTCAGCTGTTTCTCTCAAATGTGTACATATCATATTTCATTTCTCAAATTATTCATCTCTATTCATTAGAAGATATTTCTCCTGCTTTGAGCTTTATTTTTATTACCAACGTTTCCTGAAGAACTCAGTCTTTGCAGGAATACAAGAAGAAAAATCTAGGGTGGCATGGTGGCTCAGTGGTTAACACTGCTGCCTCACAGCACGAGGGTTCCAGGTTTGATTCCAGCCTCAGGTGACTGTCTGTGTGGAGTTTGCACATTCTCCCTGTGTCAGCGCCGGTTTCCTCCCACAGTCCAAAGATGCGTGGGTCAGATGAATTGGCCATGCTAAATTGCCCATAGTGTTAGGTGCATTCGTCAGATGGAGATGGGTCTGGGTGGGTTACTCCTTGGAGGGTTGGTGTGGACTGGTTGGGCCGAAGGGCCTGTTTCTGCACTGTAGGGAATCTAATCTAATTTAAAACTTCCATACTCTTGGGATTCCTTTCTCAAATCCATATAGAAACCAATGGATTGGATGGATTAGACCGATAATAACTAGCATTTACAATTTTATTTCTGCTTTAAATTAAGTAATGATCTCCATAATTTAGCCTACATGGGTACAATATTCCCTGGGTTGTAGATTACTTGATCACATTCGCTACCTTTATGTTAAGGAAAAGTAATAGTTACAATATCCCTTTACCGGTCTCCAGGCGGCTATCCAGCGGTCAATGACGTCTGGAAGATTTGTGCAAGCATTCCTGCAATTTCTTCTCTCGGTTTCTCCATCTTATCTAAGGCATCTTATCCAACCCCTGAGATTTACTGGGGGCAAAAATAACACATGTCTAAACTATTCTCTCTGCAGCAATTATGACAACCTCTCATTATAACTATAATACTCCAAGTAATATTTGTGTCTATTGCTGTCTGTCTCTTGACAAGAAGGTGAAAGATATTAGAACTACTAAAATAAATAGATTTATACACTTCAGGTACTCACAGCTGTTTGGCAACAAGGCTGCTCGTAATGTGAATAGTGTCACAGCTTAACTCTTCAACATTCTCTAGTTTCTTTCACAGATCATGTGAGTTTCTTGTCTCCTTCCTTGGTAAGAGTTGAGAGGAGGGAACAAGAAAATGTAATGCTTTTTTGGCTTGTTAGCATCCGTTTTCACATCAATACCCTTTGGTGACCAGAGACCTACCATTTTTTAAAATGTTTATCTTAATGTAATTAAAATTTATTTTATTACTTCATTTTAATTTTCCATATTCAAATCAAATATTGTCATTGCTATCCTAATGTCATTTAAAAAATAATTGGTAGCACATTTTGATGTATGCAATGTCTTAATTCTATAATATTTTCTGTTATGGTCTAAAATGCCCTGGTTTCTTTTCCTGTTTTCCAATTTTCAGAATTCCTAAAGAATCTCCCTGGAATTCAGATTGAAGCAATACATTGGAATGGTGTCCTTTCACTTCTAGGCAGCAGACTGATTGGATTGAAAGTCTTATCTGACTGATTCATAGGCATACCTTATGTGAACTGAATCTGAGTGGTTTTTTTTCACAAAGTACCAAAGTTCATAGCAAATTCTGCCTCCTATTTGACCCACGTTGCTGTTGGCAAGGGAATAACAGGTGCTTGTTGTCAGGTGTTTGTGGGCAGCACGGTGGCACAGTGGTTAGCATTGCTGCCTCACAGCGCCGTAGACCCGGGTTCAATTCCCACCTCAGGCGACTGACTGTGTGGAGTTTGCACGTTCTCCCAGTGTCTGTGTGGGTTTTCTCCCACAGTCCAAAGATGTGCAGGTCAGTTGAAATGGCCATGCTAAATTGCCCGTAGTGTTAGGTAAGGGGTAAATGTAGGGGTATGGGTGGGTTGCGCTTCGGCGGGTCGGTGTAGACATGTTGGGCCGAAGGGCCGGTTTCCACACTGTAATGTAATGTAATGTAATGTAAAAATGAAAGTTCACACTAATACAGTAGATACCGTGAGGAATTTGTGAGGAAGGGTTATTGGACCCGAAACATTTACTCTGATTTCTTTCCACAGATGCTGCTAGATCTTTTCCACCAATTTCTGTCCTTGTTTCTGATTTCCAGCATCCACAGTTCTTCTGTTTTTTCCTGGATATCTGATGTTCGCATTAAGGTACAATTGGGAAAGAATGGAAAGAATGTTGTAGCAAATTCTGTACTGGATCTATGAATGCCTGATGCTACAATGCACAATAGAGATGTGGAAATCTACTTCTTTTTTCCAAGTTTCATCTTCTCTTCCCCTGACACCAAGAAAGAGTCAACACTAAACAACTTTGAGTATTTCAGGTTGGATAAGGGATTGTCTTCATTACTGGGGAGAGAATAACTGAGGCATTGTCTTTGCCTTGATAAATGCACACACAATGAGGAGGTGACATCTTGCCTGGCTTGGCAACATGTTTAATATTGACACACCATCCTTTTGGAACTGAGAAACAAAAAAAAGTTAGCAAAATGTTTGGCATACATTCATTTAACTTAAATGTAAACATTGTAAGGCATTCCTAATGTGATGTTCACCACGCAATCTGTGTTAGTCCATAAAAGGTCACCCACAATAAATGGCATAAAAGTGATCCCAGTTTTAAGTAATTGAAATAATATGAAAATGCTGGAAAAAACATGAAGAATGGCATTTGAGTCTTTAAGTCTGATCATTTTGAATATCTGGGAATCAAAAGGCATAACAGGAGTTATGATGAGTTGCAATTAAAGGGGTCAACCAGAAAAGAGGAAAAATAAGTTGAAAAGGTGAGAGACAGAGCGAAAAGGGTCTGAGGGAATCCATGAGAAATGCGGAAGTGGAGAGGGGATGAGTAGGGTATAGAGTGAGCAATTCATGAAATGGGCTATGCATGTAGTGCCAGCCAAAATATACATGTGAATGAAGAGAGAGAGACAATTGGAATCATTTGCATATAGTAACAATTAGATAACTGGTACCTTGCTAGATTCTTACTAGCTGAATCAAGAATTATTAAGCTTAGGATTTTCATGTTGTCGTAAACGTGGCAGTAAAATGTTGTAATGTCTAATTAACCAACTGTCAGCCCAGTAGTGCCAAATATTTTTGGATCAGGAAGCCTGTGAAACATGAAAATTCTCCTCAAATCAAGTTTCACAATTTCAATCAAAGTTGCTAGTAATCTTATCTGAGGGTCCAGCTGTCACTTATACAATGTTTAGGCCTGGTTCTCACAGAATATGTTATTTTGTTGACAAGTGTCTTGTGATCGTTCACAGTTGTCCATCACTCTTTCTTTATAAAATTATTAACCACTATTGGTGTCAGATAGCTCAATGTAGATTAATCATGTTTTGCAAATATTTTTCACCAACCTGTTACTGACTATTGACTTTCCTCCTACAGTCAGCATTTTTGAGGTTAATGCCAGCTAGTCCATCTTTCTGTCACAATAACATTTGTGAAAAACAAACAGATTGGATTATTCAGTACAGAACAAAAATATCATGTCTCCACAATATAGAATCCCTACAGTGTGGATGCAAGCCATTCAGCCCATCAATTCCACACCAACTCTCCAAAGAGCATTCCATCCAGACTTGCCTATCCTTGCATTTCCCATCGCTAACCCATGCACCCCTAGTCACTATGGACAATTTAGCATTGCCAATCCACCTAATCTGGACAGTGGGAGGAAACCGGAACACCTGGAGGACCCATGCAGACACGGGGAGAATGTGCAAAATCCATACAGACAGTCAGTCAGTCAACACAAACAGGCAGAATTGAACCTGGGTACCTGGCAGCAATGAGGCAACAGTGCCAACCACTGAGCCTCCGTGTCACCCTATCCTGTATAAGTAATGAAATGATGAGGATTCATGCAACTTTATGTATAATGCATCTTCTGAAATTTTCAATGTAACTGCAGGTCATAGGCCACATCTCATGATTGAGTTGTCAACTTCTTTGGAACATCAAATATGGATCACACTTGTTTGAGATGCATCAACATTTCACAAAGGTCATTTTGGTTGCTGATTTGGATGATTTAATTGTTAATCCAACTTATTATCACCCTATATTTTGATTGCATATAGCATCTACAATTAAATTTAATATAACCTTTTCACATTCTTATCAATCACTACAGAAGATAGAGTCTTCTACTTTCCTTCACTATATTTCATGTTTTTCGATTGTGTAGAATTTTTTTAAGTAGATGTCTGATGCTGATTACACAACAATTGCAATTTATTGTGCTGTTAAAACAATAGAAAAATGAAGATAAAACCTACCATCAGATGAAATAACTAATGTACAGTGAGCTGAAATCAGTTTTTAAAACAAATCTTCAAGGATGGATAACTCCAAACATCTAATTTCAAGCCAGTTAATACCTCTGAATACATCTCATTAGATATTGTGAGATTGAAGGAAAGCCACTGTGTTCTTTGCAGACTTTGAATAGAAAGCTGTACATGCACATGAGAATACCAATTCAACAATGATTGAAGAAAGGGCCTGTAAAGCCTTGAATTGTTCGCCTCAGCAGAAGCAGATGAATGATTCAGTGTTCGTGCAGATGCAGGGAGAGATATACGGTGCCATGACAGACTGTTAGAATTCAGAACTGCAGGTTTTAAATGAATGGTTTCACTCTGGCATGACTTGGCGCAGCTCCAGAAAACTTCAGGACCACAAATGAGAAACCACACAGATCACCAATGACAAGGTCCAACTGATTTCAATTCTTGAGAAAACAAAACCTGCTGTCATAGCCACCTGCCTATAAGCACTTATTTCCAAGCATAAATGAAGCCAGGTATCGTACAGATCAGCATAGTGCCAGGTTTAATTTGTGATCTGTGATGAATACCTAATTTATGTTACACCAACAGTGTCCTGGGTACTGGTTGGAAATTTCAAGTCTGTTCTGTATATTCTGTTGAATTCCGCATCGCTGGACATACTAGTAATCATTACCTCCACATTTCTCGTGAGACAATTTAAAACACAACTGTATACTGTTTTGTTTTGTATGGAATATATCCTGAGATGAGCAGAATTTTCATTTTTTTAAAGAAAAAGAGAACTTGTACTTTGTAGCACTTTCTGTGGGCACAAAACACCCCAGAAGAGTTTTGCAATAAGTGAAGCTGTTCTAAATGAAGTCACGATTACACCACATGGAATCTCACAAATTGCAGCATTTGTTTTTGTCCTTTCATAGGATAAGAACATCGCTGGCAATACTAGCATTTGTTGCCAATCCTTAATTGTCCTTGAGAAGGTGGTGTACTTGAACTGCTGGAGTCCATATGGTGTAGGTACTCCCACAGAGCTGGAAGACTGTTCCAGACTTTAACAGAACAACAATGAAGGTTCAGCAATACAACTTCAAGTCAGGCACAATAGCAAACAAGATTTTCCTGCCTCACCTTAACCATTTCACTGTCTAAATATTCAGTGGTACAAATGCTGACGTATGAATACGTCCTTTTTTTAAAAGAAAAGCTCTTGTGTATTAATAGTTATTTCACTGAACAGAGAATAAAATCACCAGGCAAGTACAAGAATGTTCTGTCTGTTTGGTGGGGAAGCTATGTCAACTACGTTTTGGGAATATTTATTTTTCTGGAATAGCATTCCAGTAGGACAGAGCCTTTACCTGCCCCCATAAGCACCTAAGACATGACCCACCTTTGAGGTGGATGCATGCACAGTGGCTTTTGGAAAGATTCCTCTGGATAATCCTGGTGATGCTCCACCAGAGAAACTGTGTGGAATCTTCCCAGTCCCTGAACAATATGGACAATAGCAAGAAAATTGAATGAGATGGCTAGAAAAAGGTTTCTCAAAAATCAAGAGTAAACAGTGAGAAAAGATTGTTGGTGGTAAGATTCAACTCATGACAACAATGCCTATTGAAGTGGCAGGGAATCAAAAATAAAGCACCTCAGTGAAAAGGGAGATTTACAGTGAAGGTCTAAGCTGGATACTAAGGCCATTTGGTACTAAGCCGCTAAGATCTAATGGAAGTAATAGATCCTGAAGTAACATCTTGTTTCTCCATCAGGAGAACTTTGAGATGCTACCATTAATTTTCAGATCTTTAAGCCACCTTCCATTTGGCTGACTAGGAAAATGGTAATTTTCAGAAAGAAAATCTCCCAGGGACAAGGGATCCAACTTCTCAGCGACAAGTTGCATGTGATGGGTGGAGAAGGCAGGCCCAATGATAACAAAGGAATTCATGTTGGACACTGAGACAGCAGTGGAGCACTTTAGCACTAAAATGCAAACAAATTGCGTCAAAACTGTTTGGATATGTGAGAATTGAGAATGGATATAGGAAAGAATATGCAAGTTCGGCCTGTTTTCTCTAGAATTTAGAATAGTAAAGGGTGATCATGAAAGTCTTCAAGGTGATAACAGGGAAAGGGAGGGTAGATGGAGAGAGCTTATTTCACTGACTGGAAATTATAAAGCTAGAGGAGAAAGTCTAACAATTAGGGCCACACTGATAAGGAGAACCATTAGGAAGCAGTTCTACACCTACAAGGTGGTAGGGGTTTGGAATTTTCTTTCACAAATGGCAGTTGATGCTAGATCTGTTATTAATATTATATCTGATATTGATAATTTTTTGTTAAGCAAAGATATTAAGGCATACGGGCCAAAGGCAGTATATGATGTAAGACTACAGGTCAGCTATGATCTCATTGAATGGCAGAACAGACTCGAGGGGCTACTCCTGTTCCTATAAGACACTCTGTTTATTACTATTCCACCTATTTATTATTCCCCTAATTATTCCACAACATTACAAACATGAGATTCTGGAAGGTGACTCTTTGTGAATCAAATCTAATGTTATGGCAATATTATAATATAAATGAGTCCTGTAAAAAGTCTACGGGTTGAGACTTAACTTTCAGTGAGAGTGCAAAATGGGTGTTAGAGATTCACCAGAACTGGCTTTCCAGTTAGTCTCCCCAATACACATTACACAGGCATACGGACACAATTTCATTTTAACTGAGAACCATTGCTGACGAGTTCTGAGATCTCTCCTCTGGACGCTATTTAGATGTTCAAAGCTTACAAGTTCATCAGTGATCTGATGCCTATCTATTTGGGTTGCTCCTCTGTTTCACTATTCAAATTACTGATTTTCTCACAGTAGATCCCTGATTGAATGTTACCTGGAATGTAAAAGCTGAGACAAATTACATCCTAATTTTTATTTTCTAACTTTCTATTCAAGGCCATTGGAAAATGTCTAGGATTCTAGAACATGTGCTGTGTTTGCCTTCCCTTCTGGTCATTAGGAGCAGGTGAACCTTCAGCCAATCGAAACATTATCCATTCATTACCAAACAAACTGGGACTTTTTAAAAAAAACACTCCTAAGGGAAAATGACTAACAGATGCATTTCAGTAAAGTACAGTAATGTTTAAAATTTGCATTATTATATTTTATGAACACCTTTTCAATGTTTTTCAGGCACAAAATAATTTCTGCCTGTGTTAAATAATTCTTCATCATAGAAGGCAATTTAAAAAAAAACAGTCAGTTGTCTGAGATTATGTTAACCAATTACACTTTCCATTCAGGCATTCTGTTAAGATGCTTGGTCAGCATTGTTTGGTTTTTACGGGATCATTTACTTTATTTTAAAGCAAGCTGCTGACAAATGCAATGCTAAACCAACAAGATTCTAGCCACAGCCTCCTTGCAGAAATTGAGACTAATTAACAATGAAGAACTGCAGGTCTAGATGCAACAACTTGACAATAAATCAGCGAGGATCATGATGTTAACCAATTGGCTTGAGGCCATTTGGAATGTATTAAAATATAACTTTTACAGGCGATGTGCAGTGCTTTCTAATTAATTTGAATCCAACTATTTTTGGCACGAAGAACCAATGACGATGCCTTTAATTTTGGAAACAATAACTGTGGAATAGAGTGGGAGAAGCTTTATCATTTGTTTATCAGAATGAAGTAAACACTTCTACAATAAATGTAGAAAAATCCATCACCATTAGGGAATGAGTTGAAAGGTAATATGGATTGTATGTTCAAATTTGATACTACACACTGTGTTGGACAGATGTGTTCTCAATCAACATTACAAGTTCTCTTATTTCATTAACATTTTTAATTTATTCTTTTCAAATCTTCCCATTTCCCACATTCAATCCTATTCCTCTTCTTTTCCAGATTATTGCTTTCATTTGAACTTGATTCTGTCATGAAATGTGAAATAATAGAGCTAATTTTAAGCCCCATTAACCAAAGGAGTTGTATGAAATGATTCAGGCTGGCCAATGCTAATTAGTAGCTGTGGGCCATTCACTTCCTGTCCATTTGTCTATTTGCTTCAACAACTTCAAATTTGGCCAAATCTCCTGTTGCAGTTCATCATCCATTTTTAAAATGGAAAATTCATGACTGGGTGACTTCACCAGTGCCACAATGGGATTTCTTGTGTAGATTTGAGGGGACACCCATCATATTGAACCTATCCATCATATGAACATAATAGGTGCAGCAGAGGGTTCAGAAGAAACTAGGTTAGGTAAGATATCTTAAATACTAAAAACAGGCAATGCCAGAGAAATCCAACATTGCTGAAAGATTCTGTGCAGAGAGAAGGGCTACTCTTCACACTCCCAATTCTTGCCCAAATTGGCATCTAGTTGAGTACTGTTCACCCCTGAAATAAAGATTCTAGCTCTTACCAAACACTCCCACCACCCCCACCACCCTACCCAATAAAATTGGAAGCAGTGCTGAAGATAGCATTCCATCATGGCAAAACTATTCTGGTTTCACTTGGTCCAAATTGAGATACAATCTTGATCCTGAAGCATCACAATGCCTTGCTTGTTCAATGTGTTCAAAACTAACCACAATCTGCTTACAAATCCTTATATTTTTTTGCTGGCATCTCGATACTGATAATGATAATTTTAGCAAGAAACTGGACTGAGTCCTTTTTATTAAAACTCAGCACTTAAAGGACAGTCTTTTGTTTCCTCTAAATTCCAAAATGAGGACCATCAAATAATGTTAAAAGAGCATTGGATCTTGACACTGTTAACACTGTTGAAAAATTTAAGAAATACTTCATATTTCTCACATAACAAACCTTATTTTATGTTTCAAAGTGAAGTAACATTAACACACCTTAAATTGAGTGTCCTCTTGCAAATGCCCTTCAGATGGCATTCACTTGACACAAAATGGAATGGATTCATTAACCAAAATACTATCTTTACTGGATGTTACAGTGGTACTGAATAGACATGATGATGTTGCCCAAGTTGCTCCCATCATTCTGGAGTAACTACAATAACAAAACTAGGCACTCACAGTAATCAATGCTGTAACTTTTCTTTTCCATCAGTTACCATTTTGATTGTCATTGCAATTATGGAAACATCACTTAGTCAACTCTTTGTATTCCATTTCTACGTTGACCACTTATTAATCCCTTGCAGGCAGCCCTGATGAAACTTGTGGGATCTTTGCCATTTGATGTCTCATCATTGTGCAACTGGCTTTGGTTCTTCTGCCATTAGTTTAGTTCCCAAGAACAATATCTTGAAACCTGATGAAATATTTCAACAAAATAACAGTCGGGCAAAGGCCATTGCCTGAACTTGAGTAATCACTCATGAATTATCACAAATTAAAATGTAAGAATGAACTGAAAGTTTAGGGGTAGGAAAACCCTTCATGGACAAAGATGTTGGAACACCTGAATACTTTGGAAAGACACATGTTTAAGGCAATGACCAATGTTACGTTTAAGGGAAAAATGAATACACCTTTGAGAGCGAGTGGGCAGTTGTTTTAAAAAATTCTCAAGGTCAGGTTCGTAGGAGAGTAGTCTGACACAGAACAAACGACCAAGAGGCGAGTCTGCTAGAATATGGGCATTTTATTCCCCGCAGCGTCGCCACAACCAACGGGTCTGGCTTATACTCACTCTACATGTTACCGGAACTGGGAGCCGTCAGTTCTCGTAGAGCGGTTGCCAACAACCCACGCTCGGCGGTTAAACGTAACCCCGGAGCAGACTCACCGAACTGGAGACTTTTCCAGCTGATATACTCTTTTCCAGATATAAACATTCATGTGAACAGCAGAGCAAGGCTAAAAAACACATTCCATTCTGGTTACATACAGATAAGAAGATTCACACGGGGAGGTGTGTAATAAGATTCACACGGGACTAAGCAACACCTCCATTCCGGTTAGATTCACACATGTATTGGGACATAATTTTTAACCGTTTCACCACATTCCACTGCTTGGCCCAATACATGTGTTACATTATGATTCACACATGTATTGGGACATAATTTTACACCACAGCAGTCTGGCCTCAGGTTAAAGTCTCATTCAAAAGACAATTCCTCTAACAGTGTAGCATTCCCTCAACACTGCACTGGAATGTGATTTCCTCCACAGCAGCTAATTCATGGCCAGAGGTGTTGCTGACTAATCAATCAGGTAGCAGCAGAGTGAATTAAAATGTAAATTGGTGGAGGATGTTGATGTTGGGGGGCAGCGCCCTCTCTCCAAATGATGGCTGAGTTTTGAATAAAGCTCCATTTTCTCATTGATGTCTGCATCCCTTCACCCGAAAGATCTATTGATCACTTCCTTGTTAATTTGAACACAAGAAACTGGGAGCAATGCTCTAAGGGGAGGATTTGCAATTTGTGGAATAAAAAAATTGAGTAGTATGAAGCCAATAATTCCTTCAAAGAGCTGTAATTGGGGGCAGTGGGCTAAATCGCTTCCTTCTATGACAAGGAAATAAGCAAGTGCAGATTTAATCTGTTTGAGCCACATGATAAGGAAATCAAAATCAAAGCAATAATCTCACAATTTATCTCACCTATGACCATTTTACCACCCCTGATATAATAGGTAGCTGTCGCAACCATCTTAACAAGCCTGAGGCTCATGAATATACCCAAAACAAAGGCCCACTCACAGATAGGAGACCAAAGCCATTTTTTGTGAGCAACCAGATAGACCATTACTTGGGAGAAGCTGTTGGTGTAAAAGGAGAGGCCCTGAAAAGAAAATGAATAAGTTATTTTAACACCAGCAGCTTTATTCTCTGATCTTTATGTTGGTCCCCACACACTCTAAGAGTCCCCGTGGTGCCAGAGTGATCACAATGATTTTTGAGACTAAAACATTAGCCATTTTTAACTCTCATTTATGTTGATTAGATCCATCGACATCTGATGTCAGTTTGTGAATATCAGAACACCTATAAAAAATACTGATGATGAACTACACATGCTCTAGTACACAAATTGAAATATGATTGTTAAAATATGTGCCAGGAAGATAAATGATTTTTTTTTCATAAATTTGAAATAAATGCCATTAAGTAAATAAAAGATAGTTCTGCCCTCTCACATAGTCTGGTGACCTATTCATCAATATGACATTTGCTGAGCCAATAGATTCAATAATTTGAATAGATAATGTAATATTTGCACTTCCTTATGTTACTGAATAAATAGCTTTAACCAGACTTTGCAATTATTCTAGAATTGACACTGTCAGATTGCATGGTCTTAACTATACAGGCAAAGATGTAATCAAGTGTTCAATATCAGGCAGCTAGAAAATATTGATTTTGTTTTTCAAACAGATATGCTTATATGGATAATTAACCATCATAATGTGTTAGCTGTGCTAAATTTAAAGCTGCCATGCCCTTGCAACATTTGTTCTTGATGGTGTATTTTCTTGCCCTGTTTCTTTATACAGAAAAGGGTGAACAAAGCAATCATTCACCAGGGATGAGGTTAGAATTCTGCATTGGGGAGCATAAGCAGGTTCAAAATCAGGAAGTTTTTTTAACACAGGGAGTTTTTTTTCCCAAGGCTGATGACATTTGCTTTTGATGTAAGTGGCAGTCTTTGCCATGAGCAGATCTGACACAAGTATAAACATCTCCCTCTTCGAAATTAGACAATGTTACACCAAGTAATTTCTCCATGTATTAGGATTAATTATATTTCCATAAGGCCTGGGTACTATGGGCGGAGTGGGAGTTGTTTGGAAGGAGGAGGGGCTGAACAGAGTGGAGTGTGAAGATTTTCAGATGAGAAATACATCTTATGGCATTTGAATATCACAGATTGTGTTATTTCTCCTTTAGGGATCCATACTGAGACTTCAGCTTTACTGTTAAGCTTGGCCGTTATTCAAGCAATGAGGCATCTCGCATAGGCCAAAGGAGCAGGTAGATCCAATCTATTTTTAGTTGGAGTGCCACATCCATGACCTTGAGGAAAAATGCATTATAAAAACTGGTGTTATATTTGGAAATTAATACTTTTGGTGTGCTGGTTCTCCATGTTGAAGTATTCAAGGTGAGATAGAATCCTTACTGTGTGGAAGTAGGCCATTTAGCCCATCAAGCCCATGCCAATCCTGTGAACAGCATCCCACCCAGACCCTCCCCATCTCTGCAACCCTACATTTCCCATGGCTAATTCACCTAGCCTGCACATCCCTAGACACAATGGTGCAATTTAGAACATAGATTCCCTGCAGTGTGGAAACAGGCCCTTCGGCCCAGCAAGTCCACACCGACCCTCTGAGAGTATTCCACCCAGACCCATTCCCCTATTACTCTATGTTAGGGCAATTTAGCATCGCTAATTCACCTAACCTGCACATCTTTGGACTGTGGGAGGAAACCGGAGCTCCCGGAGGAAACCCACGCAGACACAAGGAGATTGTGCAGACTCCACACACACAGTTGCCCATACTGAAGTCTCAGTATGGATCCCTGTCAAGGAGAAACAACACAATCTATGGTATTCAAATGCCACAAGATATATTTCTCATCTGAAAATCTCCACACTCTGTTCAGCCCCTCCTCCCTCCAAACAACTCCCACTTTGCCCATATCTGCTAGTACCCAGGCCTTATGAATATTGAACCTGAGTCCTTGGCACTGTGAGGCAGCAGTGCTAACCACTGAGCCACCGTGCCGCCCCATAGCATGGCTAATCCACCTAACCTGCACATCTTTGGACTGTGGGAGGAAACACACACACATTCAAGGAGAATGTGCAAATCCACACAGTGGCTGAGGGTGGAATTGAACCCAGGACTCTGGCACTTTGAGGCAGTAGTGCTAGCCACTGAGCCACCATATTATCCTTTAATAGACCAGCATGTGTCATACACAGGTTTAACTGGTATTTCCTTCTGGAAATTTGTTGGATATGAAATTCTGACCCTAGGAGGGTTCCAATTGCCAGGTCTTCTGGTCTTTTAATGGAGTTTTCAAATGAAGGTGGGGAAGAAACACTGTCTTATTGGAGAAAGCTCTTCTGTTTCTGTCTCTCAAGAAGTGCTGTAAATGCTCTTCTCTTTTACCTGAAAGTATTCCAACTTTCTTCCATCCACCAGGTTTCCGAAAGCTTGAAATCCAGCCAACCACAGTTAAACCTGAAAAACACATTAAAACAGAGTCTGAGTAACTTATTAAATTACTAACCTGCCTCTTTTTTGAACCACAGGAAAAATGCAACAATTTGATAATTACTGTTATTATATGTTTTCCTTATACTATAATATTAAATGATAATGGAATACCAATCATACGGTTACCAGCTGTGGAATGCTAAATTGAATAGCAAATTACGTGAGAAACAGATATGTCAGATCCTACTCTCTGCAGAAAACTGCTTAAATTCCTGATTTTTTTTCAACTTAATCCATTCTTTAAACCCATCAATTTGACGAAACTGCTAGTCATCTAATCTAATTCCCCTTGTTTTAGCACAGCATCCAGATTGTAACCTCTCATAGTTCTGCAAACTTAGTAAAATGAGTTGTTTTTCTGTGCTGAATATTCAGTGTAAATGCAATTTATTGACAGTCAATTCTTCAATAAAAACCAATTCTCTTGACACTGACTATGAAGACACTCTTCCCAGACTGCATCAAGGCATTGCTGACTGCAAGGACTCTCTTTCCATATTCTCCATATCAGATTCACAATGGCTGCTTTGTACAAAGCATCAGCTTTATTGGGTGTTTAACGGGAGGCTAGACTGTTAATCTGGAGACCCGAATAATGTTCTGGGGACTAGGTTTGAATCCCGCCATGACAGATGGTGGAATCCGATTTCAGTAAAAATCTGGAATTAAGATTTTAACAATGACCATGAATCCATTGTCGATTGTCGGAAAAACCCATCTGTTTCACTGATGTCCTTTAAGGAAGGAAACTGCTAGCCTTACCTGGTCTGAATTACACGTGACTCGAGATCCAAAGCAACATGGCTGACTCTTAACAGCCCTCTGGGCAATTAGGAATGGGCAATAAGTGCTGCTTTGCCAGTGATGCTCTCATCCTATGAATAAATTTTTAAAAAGTTACTATGACAGTCTAGCCCATTTTTCTTTAATTTCTAAGGTTTGATGTAAACAAACATACACATTGCTTCAATGTAACATAAATATTTAAAAAACCCTTGATCTTCCTACATGGGTCTTCAAGTTTCGCATGTTTTTTTCCTTCTCACTTCATTCTAATTTCATTTCATTTGGCAAACTCAGCAATTCCTTTCTTCAAATGTACAATGTGTGATGAAGAGGTGTTTGAGCTCGATCCTAGAAGTGGAGGTATGTTTCTAAGTTAGCTTGTTTGGCTGAGAGGTAGTATATCTATTCCTCTTGGTTCACACACGGTGCTGTAAAAGCACTTACCTGATGGATCCAACCATTCCCATTTTTTTATTCACCGGCCAGGTCAAGGGAAGCTGGCTAATATGCATTAAAGTTGGAAAACATGTAAAAATTACCGCCTGAAAGCCATTTTTAAATATTCCAATAATCAGCCTACCTCTTGGAAACCCCAAATCATGTCTCCTTTCCCATTTCTTTTAAAAGTAGAATTTGATGAATTTGAGTTGGGTAGAATTCCCATTTCAAATTTTTAACACTTACTGCCTGATCCAAAACCACACATTTTTGGAAGTTGAAATTACCCTTGTGAGATGCTATATACTTTATATCTCAATTCCATGCAAAGGTGATCCTTGCTTTTATGTGGGTGACCGGTTATATACTTAGTGCGTTGAAATGTCTCCTCCATGCTTAGCTTCCAGTGCTTTTCACAGCTTTGTTTCCTTTTCTGTGTGCAACATACAGGCTCATAACCAAATTGGTCCCAGTTTGCTTTATTATAGAGAGACTGACATAATCAAACAATGGGGAATTCAACATTACATATGCCTCTAAGATTAATTAATCTGATTGGTCGAGGAGACTGTTGATTCCATTGATCCAATAGAGAGATCCTGAAGAAGGGCTTATGCCCGAAATGTCGATTCTCCTGTTCCTTGGATGCTGCCTGACCTGCTGCGCTTTTCCAGCAACACATTTTCAGAATAGAGAGATCCACACTAGTTTAGATGTCAAAGCATTGCAGGTTCTATTGAAAAAAAAATCCTTTAGAATGTTTCTGGGCAAATATATTTATAATGAATGGCTGACAGTCATTCATTGACTGCAAATTCTGAGCTAATTAAATAAAATCTGTTCTGGAGTAAAGTACTGCAAGATCTGAATATTCCACATTTCCCAGTACACACAATGCAAAATGAAGGGCAAACATATCAAAATGATGTCTCCCTGTGTCCGCATTCTATGTGAATTATTTATACAGTGTGACACAATAAGATTTGATCAGGTGGAGGAAAAGAGGAGAAGAAATTACATTAGAATGCAAAGTGATCTTTACACATTCACAATTGTAATGAAGGTGTGGAGCTGTGTTTCACCAAGCACAGAGTAAGTGCTATTGTTGTCGGACATCATTTAAGCAATAATGGATGCAGATGAGATCTGTCTTGTCAAATTTAGGACACCTTGATGATGAAAGAAAAAGATAGGGAGTTGGGTCTGTCAATCTTCCTGTTTATTCTCAATTTTACAAGAACAGAGACATAGATATATTTATCTCAGAAAGTTCATATACTACAATGAAAACAATAGTCATTTTTGCAAGTTAGAGCTGTGGGAGTAGGACAGGAAAATAAGTCCTTCAGTTATCAAAAACCAAGGACTAGTTGGGATTTGTCTTGGCAACCCGTGCTGGGAGAGCTTAAAGAAGAGAGTTCACAATCAGTGCTGGGAGTTGCAGCATGGATAGCCAATGTTTACAGTTGGGATGTAATTGGGTCTGTTCTGAGATTCAGGTTCACTTTGTTACTGTTTATACTTCTCTCATTTATGGTAACAATCTTATTCACGATGCTTGGTGGACTACCGACCTCTGTTGCCACTTCATTCATTCTCTGCTATAGCGTGCCTGAACAGTACCTTGGATAACCTGCTTATTTTCCCTTCGCTCTTTCCTTCCACAAGCATTTTCATTACAATGAAGGTAAATTGTTGATACTTTATTTGCAAAACTCCTCATCTAAATTTATTTAATGTATTCTGTCTCAATTGCTGCCAAGTATTTGTGATCAGAGTATTCCACTGACAGAAGAGCATTAAATATCTTATGGGAATACATAAAACTATTCCAATTGTGATTAATTATAACAGGGGAAGTACAAAGACAGATTGGCTCGGAACTTGCAGCAACAAATGATCAGCTCCAGCTGTTCACTATTGCTTACACTTACCCACAGACATTCTATGTGCTTTTACACTGCAGTTATTCCAGAGCCAAAAGAGCGTGGTGCCCTCTACTGGGGAACTGTATGACAGAGCAAGTGACAGTGTGTCTCCTTAAACAATCAGTGTCTGTACTGGGTTACACAAGGGAGAAGTCTAACCCTCTGAACTGGGAGGCTTGAGTTATCAGGGATGCCAGAATGTACAATTCTCAAGACTGAAATTAAGTCGCTTTGAAACTGAAGACTTATAGCTTTAATGGAGATGGATGAGGCCACACATGTGGCCAACACACTGTCCGACTGACAGTATGATCACTTTGCAGAGCACCTCCACTGCAAGCATGATTTCGACTTTCCTACCTTTTGTTTACTTTAATACCCCACTTCCTTCATATTTCTGTAGTCTGCTGCAGTCAAACCCAACATCAGCTGGAGCAACATCACTTCATTCACAGATTAGGCACTTTAAAGTCATAGTCATGGAGCCTAGACTCAAAATTGATCGACTCCTGATTTAAACATTTCAATAAAGCTGCTCATCTCAGATTTGCTGTTATCTTTGATCTTGAAACTGACTGTAAGACTTGCAAACAGTTTATGAGAGACAATGATTACAAAATGGAGAAGTAAGTGCTTTTTCAGCCCTGTGTGAAGTGCCACTTTAACCTCTGAAGTAAACCTTTGTCCCCTTTCATACAAGTGAATAGTCGCTCTGTGATCACTAACCTTCTCATCTGTGATGTAAACACAAATCATTGATACCACCCCACCTGTCCCCAGCAACCAATGACACAGCCCTGACCCTCTATCTAAGTTCCGATCTCTTATGACTCCCTCACAATCACACTAGACCCACTCTGTAGCCAGTCATACCTATGATTACTGATCTGCTCCAGATCTCTCACCACTTCTCTACAACCTCTTGAACCTCCAAGACTCGCTCATTTCAGTGCTGGTAATTGTTTAGCTGAGGAGCTGAGTGTCTCTGTAATACAGTGCGACTGTATGTATTGTGAGCTGAAAATGTGTTGCTGGAAAAGCGCAGCAGGTCAGGCAGCATCGAAGGAGCAGGAGAATTGACATTCGGGCATGAGCCCTTCTTCAGGAATGAGGAAGGTGTGCCAAGCAGGCTAAGATAAAAGGTAGGGAGGAGGGACTTGGGGGAGGGGCATTGGAAATGCAATAGGTGGAAGGAGGTTAAGGTGAGGGTGATAAGGTGAGGGTGATAGGCAGGAGT